>NW_027122371.1:0-60628 GCF_030686945.1 Centruroides vittatus | reverse complement strand
TATAATATACAGTCAAACCTGTTTTTATGCGGGGGATAGGGACCGCATTAAAAAAGACGCATTAAAAAAAATCGCACGAAACTTCACGAATGGCTGTAAAAAATAGTTTTCGCAACACAATTAAATAATATTTTTTTATGCGGTCAACAGGGACCGCATAAAAAAAGTCTCACATAGAAAATAACTCAAAACCGTACGAAATAGAATTTATTGACAACAGATGTCAGCACTTGACTGCATCGTCTGGTCTATCGTCTGTTTTACATATTTTTGTCCAGGTGGTGTTTTGTTGACTTAAAAAGTAAATTATTTCATTTTTCGCATATTCATGCAATAATATTACTATAATAAGTTCATTTATGCTATAATAAGTTTATTTAGCTATAATAAGTCAACGTGAGACATGACGAATCGCACGAAACTAGTCGCCAACTATACCGCACAAATAAAAAATCGCACAAAAAAAAACGCATAAATTAAAAATTCGCATTAAAAAAATCGCACAAATAAAAATCGCACATAAAAAGAGCGCATAAAAACAGGTTTGACTGTATATATATACAGGGTGCATAGGAAAGTCCCTTTAACCAGAAAATTCTTGCGAATGGAGAGAGCTACAGCTATGCAAGTGAGGTAACGGTTTAGTAAAAAACGGTATAGTGAAGGACTGCTCACGCCCGACCTAATGCAAACGACAGCAGTGCCCCTAGTGGCGAAATTTGGAAGATAGGCAGTGCAAATCGAAAACGAAAACAGATAGAGAAAACTTTCCAATTAGAAAGTTTTAGAAAATCAATTAATTAGTACAAAACAACATGTGATTTACACGGATAAGATAAATTGTCGCCTGTATACCCAAAATATCCGAAAGTAATGCACGCCACTTTGTGTAAACGTTTGAAAGGAATAGCCATTGGTATGATGAAATACGCACAATTTATTTCATAAAATACATACTTACGTCAATACAGTTTGATAACACCACACAAAAAACAACGGAAAGGCAGACTGTCACACAGTGATAACAAGTTAATGATGAGTATGTTCGAAAAGTTCGTTATTGCTCACGATACACTCCACTGTTATCAAACTGTATTGACATAAGTACGTATTTTATGCAATAAATTGTGCGTATTTCTTCATACCTATGGCTATTCCTTTTAAATGTTTACACAAAATGGCATGCATTGTTTTCGGATATTTTTGGGGTATACAGGCAACAATTTATTTTATCCGTGTGAACCACATGTCGTTTCGTAATAATTAATTGATGTTCTAAAATTTTCCAATTAGAAAGTTTGCTCTATCTGTTTTCGTTTTCGATTTGCACTGCCTATCTTCCAAATTTCGCCACTAGGGGCGCTGCTGTCGTATGCATTAGGTCGGGCGTAGTCGCTTTACTATACCGTTACCTCACTTGCATAGCAGTAGCTCTCTCCGTTCGCAAAAATTTTCTGGTTAAAGGGACTTTCCTACGTACCCTGTATAAATATATAAACTAAACAAATTAGTTTGTTGGTGAGTAAAATTCTTGAAAAAAAATCCGGCTCAAAAAATCCATTAAAAAGAAGTTATATCTAATATACATTTAGAAAACGCATAGCATTTTTCCAGTCGACCCTTATGTAAATTGCTATAAACAAAACTTTCCAGAACGTGCTACAGCAGCGCTATTTCTGGTTTCAAGTGTATTTCGTATAAACTTTAACATGGTCAGGCTTTCATACCAGTATTTTAGTTGTCACTTTTCTGCACCAATCGACAGCTGTAAATAATACAACACAGACGAGCCAATTAAGCTGAATGACTATTTACATCTTTAATTGGTTCATCAGTGGTACTTTTTTATCAAGAATTAGTCGGTAAATTGCGGTTTAAGCGTCATCGAAACTTTTTACTTGTCTTTTTATTTTTCTTTCTTTCTCTTTCGGTGTTCTTAGAGACGTTGTTAGGTTTTTAAATGTAAGTATTAGTGTTTATTTTTGAATGCCAATGTAGTGTACACGGGTAATACTAATACTTTTGTTTACAGGAAATCGTACTTCAACATTAGCACAGATTTAAACTGGAACCATCCACATAGCGTAACTGGCGGATAATTACAGAATGATTTCGTAGCCGTAGTTCCGATTTTTACCACGAGATGTCACTACTTTGCGAGGTCTAGAAGCTCGACAAGCGTAATTATAATTTACGGTATGATGTGACGCCACTAAACCACGTGACGAAACACAATCGGTGTAAATACACAACAGTCAGAATTAATTTATTACAAACAAAATTTGCTACTGTTCGTTTCTTGAATGGAAAATTTGTCCTTTGTCTAATATTCAATGTTTATATTGTAGCTGTAAAAGATGACTATTGTTCACTACTTTTATCAAAATATTTGAAATTATACGGTATATTATAAAAGTTTTTCTAAAGAATATGTAAACATCCCTTCTTAAATTCCTTTAATCTCAAAATTTTTCTGTTGAATTTTCAATCTCTTACGGAAAATTTTTTAAACGTTTTATATTAGAACATGTCGTTTTAATGTGTATCCGGTTCACATATTCTAGCCCAATAGTGTTTGCCAGATGGTCTAGTCTACTAGGCTATTAACGTAACACAAGACCCAGGATCAAATCCATGGTCAAAAAATCAAGTGTTTAGAGTTGTCTTTCTTGGATATGCTAGGTCTTGCCCCTTCCTACTGAACCTGCAGACTTCCTTGGAGTTTTTAAACTTCAAGAAAGTCCTTTTTGTTTTTGTTTTATTGTATTTTGAGAAATGTTTCTAAAATTATAATTTATTTTATAGAATTTCTTTAAGAGTAATAAACGAATTAAGAGGTCATCAAGATTAACTAATCATTACAGTAATGATGTCGAAACCTTTGAACAAGTCTTAGAATAAAGTAGTCAAAAATTAGATTTTGTGTTATACACACAACGTTGTACAGTTAAAACTTTATAATGTACATATTTAATAATTGTAATATACAATATTTAAATAAAAATATAATTTGTACATTTTTAACATAAATTTTCACGTTTCTTTCTATGTGAAAATATTCATTTATACAGGGCATATATTTATATTGATAAAACGATTGCTTGTGACAAGTACACTATGTTGTGCTTACAAAGGATTTTCAAATGTTATCTCTGGAGTCTGTTCTAAATAATTGTTTACAGTTTAAGTGTTTTTAAATTAATTTTTCTTATATAATAAATTTTCTATATATAGCTTTTAATTGAAATTAGAAAATTGTTGACTTGCTTTCAGATGCCATAAAAGCCTTCTTGTACGGTTTTTAAGGATTTGGGCTGATAAATATTTACATCTTTTATTGTTATATGACTGTAAAATAAGTCACGAGGCCTAAAATAAGAAATTGTCAGAAATAACTTAAGATAAATTTAAAAATAGTAGTATAAGGAGGAATGAAATAATGTCGTAGTTGCATTTGATGACACTATTCAATTAATCAATAGAATATGTAGAGTTTTGTTGCTACAATAACAAAGTTTTATGACCAGAAAAAAGGAAAATTTACTTTCATTTTATTCAAATATAGGCTGTAATTTTAAAATTGTAAATATAAAATGAATATCATTAAATGTATTTTATATTTGACATTGGAGTGATGAACTTATAACTCCCCTATTGTTGATAACGCTACAAAGTTATACACTGTGTTTATTCTATGAATTTTTGAAAGAAAATAAGAAAAAAATTAATAATTACAATTTACAATATTATAACTTAGAGGATAAATTAAAATTATCCTTTCTGCATGAATATATTTTTTCTTGAGATCTCTATAAAATCTAATCAGATATTTACAAAAATCTGATTCAGTTTTTGTGAGACATATTTAAAGAATGATTTCGTATAAATCTTCGAGTATTTCATTGTACAGTATTTCTAATCATATGCTTTATATGCGATATATTTCACATTATTTGAAAACTTGTCCAAGTTGTGTATTGTAAGAGATGTAATAAGTAATTTAAACTTGTGTTTGACAGCAGGATCTGGCTGCTTCTCAGGGAGATCCAAAATCAGATCCGAGAGAGAGCAACTAAAGATACAGACGGCCATAATATCTCAGGATACAGTCCGAGAAACCATACCTACGACGGCAGATCTCTGTAGTATTTTTACAAGGCACATTACGTCAATTAGTTTGATAACATTCTGCAGCCAATTGTACTGCCTATGATGTCACATCTTTCGAGGCTCTTTACCAGTTTGATAATGCCAATCCACAAAGGGCGCAAACCTTTTATACGTAGGGTTCGCATTTTTTATGACCGATTACATCGGTCATAAAAGATGGCGATCTTTTTATGACCGATGACCTATCGCCAATCCAGCATGTGTGGGTTATGCTAGGAAGATAGTTGCAGCTATCATGAAATGTAAGAGAACTGTATAACATCTGACAGAATCTTTTCTAGACTGTTGTATGACTTTATATTGTGTTTCATATCTTCACCAGAAAAGGTTCTATTACCTACTGACATGTGACACTTATTATGCCAGATACATTTTACTTAAAGTTCTTTTGCAATAAAAATGCAATCCTTACTTTATCTTTACATACCCAATTCGCAGTGGCTCGTTATAGCTTCCTATAGTCAGGGCGAATTTCGATTAAGGAACCCATGTAGTGTTAAATTCAGACATTTTTCTTCTGGAGAATTTTGAGGGAAATATTTTTCTACAAAAGACAATAGCAAATTTATCATCGTTTTTCACATGTATAAAAATTTGTAATAAAGTATATATAATAAGGTTATAATAAAATATTAATTTTAATTGTCGGAGCGAAGCGAAGCTGAGCGACAACTTACACTTGACTTCATGCATCCCTTGTCAACATCATAACTCTAGCCCTCAGTGAGTTGCTAGGAATCGTTCTCTTACTTAGGTCGCATGGGTCTCTCAGACCCGTCATTTTTATTTTGAAATTAATAAAATTTTTCTATCTCATAGAAAGACTACAATTTTTCCGTTAAATTCCAGGCTTTGTTTTCTATCTAGTAGTATAAATTACTTCTGTATTGACAAAATTGTCTTTTCAATATTTATTTTTACGCAATTTGATAAAAAAAACACAAAAAAATAAACATATCAAATTTCAACTCGCTGTAAGTTATCTGACGTTTCACCGATCGTCATCGGGTTTGTTTGCAAATGGGGAAGAAAGATGACTCATTCGTGGGAAATCAGTAGAAATTCAGTTCTACTGATAAAATTTTTTTAATAGACCTCGCGTTACCCCCTATCGCGAGAGTCGATAAACATTAATTGTTTTATGGCTCTATTAAAAAATGCTTTTTTCTGGGTTTCAAATCGACTAATTGACAACTGTTTTATTTTGTTTTACTCATTAGAATGTCATCTTTAAGATTTAATGGATAATTTCGTTAGATTTTTACACATGAATTTTATTCTTAATTTTTAATGTGATATAGTCGTGTGTTAAGCTTAGCTCGATCACCTAAAACAAAAATTGACATCGGTCAAAATATTATTCAATCCATCAAAGTTCTTTGTTGATAGTTTAGATGTAAATGTTTTCTCTGCAGGAAATGAATCAATCGAAAAAATAATGAGTAGACCATCAAAAATTCGGCAATTTATGACATGTTCTCGATTCTGTAATTTGTTTTTTTTATAATATAAAATATTCACATAATAAAACTTTAAAAAGGCATCCATATCAATATCTGAATGTTATCAAAATGCAATTATCAAAAATTTTATAATTTTTACAATTTGTATTATCATAATTTAGTTTTGAATTTTTTTGTCGCGTTTTGTGTATCGCGCGACAAAACAGTCGCTACGCGATCAAACGCAGCGATTTCATTCATAATTACTTGTTATGTAGATCGTGCTAACTTTTTAGGTTTGTTTTGTTGTGCCGCAATGAAAAACGAATAAATAATAAAAGCAGATTATAATTAAAAGTATTTTTATTAGATTAATCTGGATTATTAGATTATAAAATAATTATAGCTATGCGATATGATTGTCGCGTAGTTGTAATTATTTTCCTTTTATCTAATTCTTTAATGTTTCCTCATTTGAACACTGTCGAACATTTAATTAGCAATTTATAGCTCATAACGCGATTAAAACAAAAAAGTTTATAGCTATTGTGTAAATTCGATTACCAAGATCATTTTATTTCCCAGAGGGCAGGATATTTGGGTGTACTATAGATTACTATCTATGGAATTTCAAAACTTTGATTATATATTGGAACTCAGGGAACCGAGACGAGTTCAACGGTACCCTATTTTGGACCGGAGACGAAAAATAAAAATGTTATCAACTTTTTCACTTACCATACTTTTTTAATGCTCTCATGAAGATGGCACCGTAGTTGCTAGTACTACCATCTTGCGGTAAAGTCTGCAAACCATGACGTCGGACTACGATCATCTCCCGGAGGGTTAAACACTCAATACGAGAGCGGAGAGAGCGACGCGACTTCCGATCATCGCGCGATCGCCATTTCGGTTAATGTTACTTATGGCAATGAACAGGGCGGCCCGACTGACCTCTCGTATGGGCGCCACCACACGCCGCCATATGCTAAACTAGTGATCGATTCACGGTAGTTCTTGAACAAAGTAAAAAGAGGGGAAAACGCCTACTAAAGACAATTTTAACGGCAAGCGACGGCACTCCCGATCGCGATAGCGAGGCCGACTTAGCGGAGAGCGACGCGACTCCCTGTCATCGCGCGATCGCCGAAAAAAGTATGATAACTACTTTGTTTTTCGTCTCCAGTCCAAAAGTAAGGTATCGTTTGAACTCGTCTCGGTCCCCTCAGTTCAGATATATACTCAAAGTCCCGAAATTCCATAGATAGTAATCTATAGTATCTCCGGATATTTTTCGGAATTTTGTAGCTAGCTGTTTTCACAAGTTTCTGATTACTTAGTAAAAGTGAAAAAAAGCCAACTTGCATCGCCTAATAAACGAGGAATAATCATAAATTAATTATAAAAGTGATAAATAAAAGTTATATGATAAGAATAAAAAATAATTAAAATAATTAAAAATTAATTAGACATTACTTTTAAAAACAATATTATAACAAAAAAAAAACAAAAATATAAATATACAAATAAATAACGATAAGATTTAATAAACACCGCGCGACAACTTAAACGCGATAGAGTTATTGTGACACTCGCTATTGGCAATGGTGAAAAATTAAATGGTCTTTTTTTACCCCGATCATGAGTCGCATGAGTTTGACAGACCCAAAGTATTTTTTTTTTTCTCAAAAATGAGCGTTGCTATTCAACAAAATTTAACAGCATGTTAATCGGGTTAGAAAGTTAGAAGAATATTAATTTTTTCAGATTTTTTGAAAAATATTCAATATTAAAAAATTTTAACTAAAGTTCGCGGGCGGGTCTGTCAGACCCGTGCGACTCGCGTAGGGCTAGAATGAGTTGTCCAGTCTTGATGAAATTTTCTAGGACGACTCATCATTACTCAAGTATGAACTGATTAAAATTTCAACTCTCAAAAATGATCCATTTTTGTAGAACTGGAGATAGGGGTGAAAACGAACGTCGCATTTTTCTTCAGTATTACAGGTCAAAATTAGTTGACTAAAGCTACGTCTTACCTAGCAGCGTTTATTTATCGAGCCCAATTACTTATAGCTCTATTGCTGCTTGATCAGTTCCAAGCAGCAGTAGAGCTATATCCAACAAACGAGCAATTTAAACAAAGCAACAAAGACTACTTCCAGTAAACTGTATGCCCTGTTGCTTATATAGCATCTGAAAACACTCCAGATATTGCCCTGCCTTTGTCCAAAGATGACTCAGCTCTTGGTCTAAGTATTTGAATCTCCCAGTTAATGCCAGGATCATGCCGAGAGTCAACTTATAAGTGCAAGGAGGTCTCGTCAATGGTTGATTAGGAACTATACGCTACATTATATATGCTCGTAATGCTTGCCCTCCAGCTCTTCCTCTGTTTATTTTAGTGGAATTGGATCAAGGTCCTAGAATATAAGGTTAGCTCATACAGCCGATTTAGCAACTTCCTGACAGGTTCTGGATATACGTCATCTGTAGTCGAGACGTGGTCCAGCCACTGCTTCACTGCAGTAAGCGATGGAAGAAAATTTTGGAATTTCACTATTTTTGTTACTTTGTTCAGCGTTTTTACTCATAATCTTCGAAGGTAAATATATCTATCGTTATTGCTATTATTAAACATAATTATGTCGATTATTATATCGATAAAAATCGTATGGAAGTAACAAACGTGTTCCTAGAACCGTTTGATATTCTGTTGTAGTCTTTACTCTTCGTTCTGTAGAAATAACATGATATTGGTTACGGATAAAATATATTTATTAATAAAATACTTTAAAATACTAAGAATACTTTTCTGCATGTATAAAAATAGTATCTGCCCGACGAAATGACGACTACAAATAATAAGCTGGCCCCGTAACAAGATGGTAGCACTTTTAAGACAAGTTGAGATGTAAAAAAATATTGTTTATTGTTAATTATGTGACGGACGAAAAGACGAAGGGGTTCAATCAAAACTCTTTCGAATTTTTTTCTCCACCATTTTTATCAAAAGATCTGTAGAAACCCATAAAAATTATTTCCCACGAACTTGCTTCCTCGTTGAGGATGACCCATCTAGTTAGACGTATGCCACCAGGAACTGGTAGAAGAAATTTACGTATTGGACACCGACCCTCATGGAAAAAACCCGAGTGAAAAAATAAAACGAACGAACGATGACAAATCCAGCAGTCGTCGTTTAGTTATCGTGACAGCAACCCTGAACCCTTTCCGCCATCTTCCGAACCAAGAATTATACCAAGACCATAGTGCCGAGCGGATTATCTTGTGAACTGTTCCTTCTAATGGTGAATCTCCGTGGACCATATCATCTCAGTGATACCCGACGACGGCTCCAAGAATCTCTAAGGTATTTATCAACTCGCGAATCGTTTGTAAACTCTCTCTCTCTGCGTATCTAAAAATACGTTTGTAATAACCATGCGTCTTGCTGTAACGTTGTTATACTCCCTTATTAAAATTAGCCTTGTTATTTAGCCGGTGTCTTGAGTGGCTCACTTCCTCGGTTCTCCTACCTCCACCTCCACCGCGAACGTACCCGCTCACTCGCGACCGCTCGCGCGACAGAAGAACTCTGCGTCGCGATTTCCGAGTGTTGACCGACTCAGTGGTGTCACATACTGACGTGGGGCAAAGAGACTCCGACCCTCCGGTCACAATTAATATAACTTTTTAAAATATACATATTAACGTAAAATGTATAAAAATGCAAAATATAAAAATGTTTTATATATTTAGTATAAATTTATTATAGTATTATTTATTCGTATAATAATTTTTATGCAAGAGATGTTAATACTACTTTTTACCACTTCAAAATATTTATTTGGGAAAATAAAAAATACCTACATTTTATTATTATTATATTTAGATGCCAGGAGCAACATATGCTGTTGAACTTGTAATAACAGCTATTGTAAAACAAAGTTATTAAACAGGAAAATCAGTTAGTTTAGATTTTTACATAACACTTAATTTGTATATATTGACATGAAAAATATGTTTATAACATAAAAAATTGTTCTTTTGAAACTTAATTTGTATATGAGCTGTTTATTTTGAAAGTGGTGCAAGTCCATCTTAGATGTAAATTATTTTTGACCGAATATATTACGGCAAAATTTAGCTCCGGTTGCTGTATGGTGAAGCAATGTGGCCGTTTGACATCATGTCTGAAATCTAGGGTGTTTCTATCTATCTATCTTTGATATTGAAAGTCCATGGTTGTACAATATTTCATAAATAACAAAAATATATCTTAATTAATTATACCTACGTATAAAACTGAAAATGTATAATTTCATTGTAATTCTTAATAAAACTGAATTTATTTTGTTATGTTATATTTTCTACTAGAATATTCTTTGTTTTGTTTCACTTTTTATCAAATGAATAAATATTTATAAAAATTTGAATAGTATTTTGTTTTTATTATTTAAAAATGGCTGATGCAACTGAAAAAATTCCCAATTAGATTACAATAATTCATGAATTTTTAAAGGGAGGCAAGTCCATTTAGTTATAATGAAATTCTTACTTTTTTTAGTCAGCACTGTAAACACTATTGGATTATAAATTTAGATTATCTGGTACCACAAAATATTAAAAATATATCGATTAATACTTACCAATATTTTTAAATTTATTGAAATGCAAACCTTTCAACATCTTGCAATAACAAAAAATGGACTTGCCTCCACTTTCAAAATGAACGGCTCATATATTGATATCAAAAATATGTTTAAAATATAAAAAAATGTTCTTTTGACAAAGTTATTTTCGTATATGTATGAGTAAATAATATCGTTTTTGGTACATGAATATTAAAAATTAAAAAAATAGACTAATATTATTTTTAGTTTTAAAAAAAAGTTGTTTGACGATATAAATTAAATTAATTCATTTATACAAATTATCTACGTAAGATTTACAAAATTAAGCTTTTAAGAAATTATTGTTGTTATAATATCATAAAATACATAAAATCGATTTCATTTACAAAGTACAAAAACGCATTTTAATTTCAACTTCACACGTAAAAATTACAAAGAATTCTTCAATATTCCGGATTTTTCTTTTTTATAAAACATTTTTATTTACATTCAATAAGATATGAATCGTAGTTAATGAAATATTAGCGTGTAATTAAAGCTAGAAGCTTCTGATCGGTAATGTCTTTTACATAAGGATCAGTAAGATATTTCGTTTTCGACTATGAGTGACGTCAAATAAGCAACCAATGAAAAGCATTTCCTCTCTATGAAGTTACCTTATATTCTAGGACCTCGGAATTCGATAGCAATCAGGGACCATTTATCTATGGTAATCTGTTTCCAATAATTCCTATAAAGCTCTTCAAACAATGGCAGTATATTGCGATCTCGTAGACAGTTTCCCCTTACCTCAGCATACTCGATGACTATACATAAATCAGAGATTAACTCTCCTAAAAATCAACATAGATATAGGTAAAAAAGAGACAGCTATCGGTCTTACCTATGTTGCATTGAGTCGAGTGAAAAACATAACTGACACAGTATTTTTAAACAGTTACAATAAAGACCACTACATTATACAATATAAATCAAATACAGTCAAACCTGTTTTTATGTGCTCTTTTTATGTGCGATTTTTATTTGTGCGATTTTTTTAATGCGAATTTTTAATTTGTGCGGTATAGTTGGCGACTAGTCTCGTGCGATTCGTCATGTCTCACGTTGACTTATTATAGCTAAATAAACTTATTATAGCATAAATGCACTCATTATAGTAATATTATTGCATGAATATGCGAAAAATGAAATAATTTACTTTTTAAGTCAACAAAACACCACCTGGACAAAAATATGTAAAACAGACGATAGACCAGACGATGCAGTCAAGTGCTGACATCTGTTGTCAATAAATTTTATTTCGTACGGTTTTGAGTTATTTTCTATGTGAGACTTTTTTTATGCGGTCCCTGTTGACCGCATAAAAAAATTATTTTTTAAATTGTGTTGCGAAAACTATTATTTACAGCCATTCGTGAAGTTTCGTGAGATTTTTTTTAATGCGTTTTTTTTAATGCGGTCCCTATCCCCCGCATAAAAACAGGTTTGACTGTATATTGTTAAGAACAAATGACTCTTTCTCCCTTTTTTTCCCCTCATAATCTAGAAAATAAAGTTACGAGCAGTGTCGCTCTGACCACACACTGATACAGCGTTACTTAACTAGTTAATTCAAAGTACATTAAAATATGAAATTAATCGCGCAATATCTATTTATATTTTAGAAAATACAAGGAAAGCGGCGTTTCCACAACTTCCATTAACTACATGCTACATATGTTAATGTGTGGGTGCCGGGAGGTGGACGACGTCTCGTTCCTCTTTTTTTCGGCTAACAGGTCCGGTAGACCTGCCCACGTCAAGATGGCGGTTCGGATGGGTTATGCGTTACGCGTCACGCGAGTGGAGGAAGTGGATGGGTTCGACGGTAGAGCGGCTGTGACGATATTCGAATAAAAGACATTAACAACGTCTAATAACAAAAATAACGATTTATTAAGACTAACATAACAGATATAATTCGGGCGAGCTACTGTCACCTAAGTTCAGAACCGCGGAGAGAGAGTTTACACGACTTTGGAAAAGCCATACCTCGTGATCCGGGTCGGTCTTTTTTCTAGGTCAAGGTATCCTCGGCAAGGTATGCCTTTCGTTTGGGCGGGTACCGTCGAGACGCACACACTCTGTCTAATCAACACTACGTAACCGACCCCGAGTCGATTGGGCGGACTCTATGTAACCGACCCCCTTTTCCTCTCTCGTCGCCCTTTTATTGTCTCGGTCACGTGTCCAGTTGCACCAACCAGCAATTTTCGTCGGTGGTTCCTTCTGATTCATATTTGTTCCTTTTGATTCATATCCTTTCCTTCTGATTCATAATTTTGACGCGGGAACCACGAGGGAAAAGGATATATTGTTACCGGCTTAATTCCGGTGGGTTCGAACTTTCACACCACCTTGGGCTTTCTAAAATCGAAGCTGTTCCTGTAGGGCAGGTTCGATTTTTTTGGTTTTTTCGGTTCTCCGGGGGGATGTCCATGTAAGTGCATTGTCTCTCTCTCCCGAGTGATTTACAGCGTGACGTTAATTTAACATGATGTACTGGGCGGCGTTAACAATTTAATTTTTTTCCACGACAATCAAAAATTATTCGGGCGCACGTTACAACAAGTTGTTAGGTTAGACCACACACGGTGGGTTTGGTCAACACTAACGGCTTTCCCGGAAGTAGAGTGGTTTCTTAGCTGACACGTGGTGCAGATGTAGCTTCCCTTCGTCGCTTGGGTACGAGAGTAAAGTTCAAGGTCTTGAGTCTTTGGTAAGTCGGTTTGTAGAGGTGCTTGTCGTCGTGCTTGTTGGTTTGTGTGCTGAAGATGGATCTTGGACAGGAACGAGATGGCTGGAGGAATCAGATGAGTAGTGACTTTGTACCGTTCGTTATAGGGCAGGAGGTCGTCGAGCGTTGAACTCGGTGCGTGATTAAAGTGGATGGCTTGTCCTCGTCTTAGTCCGCTGTCGGGAGGATGTCGTTCTATCTTGTACTCATAAAAGTTAGTTATTAACAGTTATTTAAACTGAGAATTCTGTTTAGTTCGGATTGAGGTATACAGTTTACAAAAATGTATTTGGGGGTTACTCTCCCTCAGTTGGATAGGATAATAAGATCCTAAGTTAAGTCTAGATATGAAAAACTAATACATTCTTATAGTTAAAATGGCTAAATAAAGTTGAATAAATGTACTAGGTAATATAATACATAATATGACATATAATATTAGATTATAATAAGGTTTGAATAAGAGGTTGAAAAAAGGATCTTAAAATGGAAATGTGAATAAGTTTGAACAATGGCACATGGAGTCAGTTGTGCTATATTGCTCCAGGGAGTTTCCTGTAAGGGTGTGTCACTTCCCAGAAGCAGGTTAGCTTCTCGTTCTTAGTCTAATTCCTGTCAGGGGATGACGGTCAGCTGGTAGCAGGGGAAACGAACCGCGGGATGCGACTACGATTTCGGCTTGGCCGCAGCATTACCCATGGCTGTTCGGGGACAGGGCTGCGGCTATATAGGGCATATGGAGGCGTACTTTCTTGTTCCTCGGTTATCTCTGTTTCCGATTGTTCAAATTCTGATTCCCCGCTCTCGGTGTCCTCCTTCTCTCCTTCCGGTTCTGATTTGGAAGCTTCACTTTCGAACTCAGATTCTGCTTCCTCACGTTCCCTTTCTGGTTCTGTTTCATTACTGGGATTAAATTGCTCTTCTGTTAGTGAAGGGAGTACGGTCGTTAATGCGTCTTTGACGCGTGATGCAACAGGTGGCTGGATGATTGTGTCCGTGTTATCCTGTTGTATTCGGAGTTGCTTAGCCTTTCGATGACCAGCGGTCCTTCTTCTCGCACTCCGGATTTGTAGTTTCTGTCTCTCCTTCCCTTCGGCAGGAGGTATTCGTTCTGTTCGGGGGCTGTCTGACAGGATTTTCTTTCTTTCCTTGCAGTTCTTATGCCGCTTTCTCCCTCGGCGTGGCCGTCTAGGTGAGCAAAAATGTATTGTTTTCCCATTTGGTAGAATGACTTAATCATGAACAAGATCTAAAATTAACTGGGCGGTTTCGATGCGGTCTCACCCCAAGATTCCTTCACACGGGTTTGTAACCTTGGCTCGTACGATGGCACATTTCATGACATATTTCTTTCCCTGTAATTTAAATGTAGGTGTCGCTGAGCCTATAGCGATAATCGGCTCCCCTAAGCCGATTCTTAACTTCTGTCGGCGCCCGAATTTTATGAAGCTTTCCCTTTCAATTTATTCGCTAAATCGTTAATATAAGCGTACGTTCTGCGCTGGTATTAACTTGCATTTTTACTGGAATATTGTTAATATAAACTAATATGATAGGTTTGTGCCTTGAGATAGTTTTAGTTATTCCTATCCTGCCTTTCCACCTTGTCTCATTTTCCTCGGACAAATCTGTTTGGGGTGGAGAAAGGTTCCTACTTGATTCGGTATAGCGTCGTTTTTGCTTAGATACCGGAAAAGGAGATCTAGTAGAGTAGTTATATCGAGGTTGCTGATCTTGGATGCTTCGAATAATACCTGTCCATCCGTTTAGATTTTTTTTCATAGGTTGAGAGCTCTTTTGATCATTTTCGCTTTCGCGTCTCCATGGGGATTCCTTTCGTTGACGCGTCGGAGAAGCGTTACTATTAATATATCTGCGACCGCGGGGGTTCCGGTTCCTGTAGGTTTGATCATTTGGTCGGTCAGGTCTACGGCTAGTATTAACTGAGTGGTATCCTTCTCGTTGGAAAGGCAGGTTATTATGATTCTCTCGATTATTTTCCCGATTATCTCGCCCTCTTGGAGGGGTTCTAGCATTTTCTGTCGGTGAGGTTCGGGTTAGTCTTTCCACTCGAGCTGTAAGTTTCTGCATAGCTGCCATTAGTTGGGCTATCTTGTCCTGTGAGAAGGAGTCTGTCTCCCATTCACTATCCCGGACTGTTCGCACAATTCCTTGAGGATGGGAGGTGAGCTGTTCGATCGTCTCCTCACTGATCGCTGCTTTAAGAGCCTCATCGAAGGTCTCAGCTTCACGACTCATTATTTGTCTGCGAATTCTTATATCGATCCCATTAAGGAATTGCACTTTCAATCGTTCATCTAACTCCTTTCTTTGAATGCGCTGAATAATAGCAGCTTCCGTAGCGTCTGCTCCGGGCTCCGGCGTAATCTCAATTTCCATCGCGAGCGCTTGAAGTCGGGCGGCGTATGCTTGCACGTCCTCATCCCGTTTTTGGACACAGGTATAGAATTTACTAAGCATAAACGAATAAGGTTCCGCTCGAACAGCGCGATCATTAAGCGCTTAAATTCGTTTACCTCTTTGATTCGTCGGTCTTTCCGGACGAATTTCCGAGCTATCCCGCTACGGCCAGCTTGGCTACGGCCAGCATTTGGGCCTTTGACCATGCCATGACTTTTATTACATCTGCTAAAGAGTCGAAAAAATCCGCGACTCTGATGCCTCCCGTTTTTCCGGAAAATACGGGCAGTAGTGGAATGATTCCGCCCAACCCTCCTAGATTGAGGGGATTCAGATTCGGATTTGGTGAGCTGGTCCTGCCGTGGGTTGCGGATCGCCCTCCATTTTTCCTAATAGGTTCGATTAGATTGGAACTACATCCGATAATATTCCTAGTCGCTCTAACCTATCGTTTAGGTCCCTACTTCGACCGGAATTGTCCTTTTTATTTGAATATGGTCCTTTCCGCTCCATCGATATTTCGAAGGAGTCGATCCCACTCCTGACACCAATTTGTGGGTGCCGGGAGGTAAACAGCATCTCGTTCCTCCTTTTTTCGGCTAACAGGTCCTTTAGACCTGCCCACGTCAAGATGGCGGTTCGGATGGGTTATGCGTTACGCGTCACGCGAGTAATTCAAAATATATGCGATAGATGGTGGCACATATATAAAGTAGATATTTATAAATTATTTATTTTAAACGAAAGATGGCGCTGTGTATTTTTATGAAGAAAGTTCCAACTAAAAATATTATTTTTTGTGGAACATATAGATATTTTATTAATTAAAATGTTTCTTAGCAGAATCAAATTTAAAGATAAATTAAGCGTAACATTAGATTCGTATTATTTAAAAATTTTCATTGGATACTTTTTTATTTATACAATTTATACAAAAAACTAAAATTTATTTGATTAATGTAATGTTATATACAGATTGTCTTCTTCATTTTTATCTATTTACATTTCATCCTATTATATCTGTAAGAATGGAATTATGCATCCAACATATTTTAATAAAATTCTACTCACAGTAAATGTATATCTAATCAAAAAGAAGTATCTTGTTTACATCTTAAATATTATCCTTAGTATGAAGGAAACCAAGCTCCTGAATTTGTTCTTAAGTAAAATTGGATCTCTTTTTAAAAATTTATCTTTATTTTATAAAATAATAATTATAAAATTGTATCTAAAGCAATGAAAATATAATTGAAAGTTCATAAATGTAAAACTTATGTTCCAAGAGGCTATTTTATGTTTAAAATAATTACAATAATTACCTGTAAATATATGTAAGCTTATTCAGAGTACAAGTTAATAATCATATATAATCTTTAATGATAGTATTCTTTCATAGAATTGATTAGAAAAAATATTAACTATGTTATATGTCGTATTTTTATCCGTACAAAATTGATAAATAAAAGACCAAATATAATAAAAAGTATTACTTCTGAATCTAAAACATACTGTTTTTGAAGTTATAACACCATAATTTCAGTGTTAACATTTATAATCATTCTTTATTACTGTAATGAAGTTATAGTAGATATTTAATATTTATGGTATTTTTATTAGAATTTAGCAAACAAAACATGAGAGATGAATTCTCAGATTTTTCTAAAGAATATTGTTATTGGTGTAAATCCAGGGACTTTTCTTTACTTAAAACTTTTTATTCATTCTGACTGTGCTGCACTAAAATCATAAAAAATATCAAATCATTCAAATAATTCATACAAACCAAGACCTAAATTACAAAGCTAGGCTAGGTAACCTAGCAATAAACAATATGTATAAAATAAATAACTTCTTTATTTAAATCAATAATAAAGCACTTAGTAAAAGGACTTTTACATGGAGATTGTTTCTTTGTCTTTGTATTTTATGAGCTATATCCAATTTTACAAGCTCTTTGTTTATCTTCATGCTATTAAATTGTGAAAAAAATATAAAAATGCGATACACCTACACTTTTAATTTTTTAAAGTAGTTAAATAATAAAGAAAGAGATAAAAGTTTTCACGAAAAGTCTTCAGATAATCAAATTTTGTGAATTGTTCTAATTGTTGCAAAATTTCAAAATTAACATATTCGCTACTTTTTGTGGATAGCAAATATATTTTTAAGGATTTCAAATATTTTTAAGTACTTTGAATACTCAACCAAATGATCGTCTTAAACAATTGGGTTATAAATCTATTATTAATGATTAAATACGAAATTATTTAGTATTTAATCATTAATAATAGTAGATTTACAGCCTGATAGCTTAATATAATCATTTGATTGAGTATCTATGTATCAGGCTTCTGGATGTTTAGTATACTTGTACTTTAAATATTTTTATGTATTCCAAATAATTTTAAAATATTTTAAGTACTGTACTTATGTAAGATTTTCAAATACTGTACTTGAAAATTCAAATTTCTGATACCTAGTATTTTAAATAATATGTATCAGAAATACTCTAACTTAAATCAAGTAGGCTATTTGTTATATGGGAAAAAGTATTTCAAATACAAGTATTTAATACTTATGTTACCATCTCTGTACTGTCAACGCAGATAAACCTTCACCACTGTTTGTCACTAAAAGTACAATTAAAAACTAAATGTTAAGATACTAATTACTAGAAATGATTTTTCATATAAAAAAAGACATTTGAACATGTTGAGGCTGACAACATGAAAAGAGAACATAATAAGGTGAACCAACTGATGATAATTTCTGTGATTACAGTAAGTAGAATTGACTGTATTTGGAGTTTAAACATTTTAAATTTGAATAATAATAAAATGAATGAGTTAATAATGAATGAGAAATTAATAAAATTGACCATTTATTTATAAATATTTAAGTATTTTACATTTAAAATGATATAATTTTTAAGATATAAAATCTATGAATTTTATTATATTTCAATTTTTTGTAACTTGTCTTTTATATATTTTTTAAATTTTAGTTGGAATCATCGATAATCATTTTTTAAGCCTTGAAGAACTTGTAAATTACAACACTCTTTCATTTTAGAGGTTATGCAGAGTCAGATATGTAATACTTTAATGTTAAGTTCTATTCAGATGACAACTACATTGTCTCATCACTTGACAGAACTGAGTCGAATTCTACATCAACATAGTAGGCAAAATAATTCTTCAAAAAATGTCACGGAAAAATCAGAGGATGTAAATAAATGATTGAAATGTACATTATATAAAAGTATACATTATCAAATAAAATTAGTTACTATTCAAACGTTTGTAGTCAACACACACAAATATTTATTATGTTACTCTATAAATATAATCTTGTATTGTAAAAAAATATTTACAAATATTATTATATACAAAGTTTAGTAATTATTTTTTTCATATATGAGAATTTTGTCACTGAAATAAAATATTAGTTCATTTAGATACATCCGAAATAGCATAACTAATAAAGTGGAATTTCAATCAAACTCTTGTATAATATGCAAATATGTTGCCAGTTATATCATGTAGATTCCAAACCAGAGTTTTTCCAGATATATATTAGTTTAAACTTGTATATAATAATAATTGTTATTTATGCCTGAAGAAATTATATTTTTACATCTGAATAATATAACTCTCAGCATACTTGCACACTATAAATAAATAGAATTGCATGCTTGAATTCAGGTTAATATTTTTCAGAATTATCTAAAATTAACTAAATTTGAAATAACCTAATTTTTAACATAATCAACAGATGATAATATAACTAATCGTAATCAAAATCATCAAATTATATAATTAATCTGAATGTAACTGGACAATTTTTGAGCAAAATTAGTAACATTTGTGTTTGGATTATGATATCATTATGTCATATATATTGTTTCATTTTATTATATTTAGATAAAACCAAAAAGTTAATGAAAGATTCATAATAAAACTTATTTGTTTTTATTTAAAGAAAGTAATTTTTATTCTAAGGTAATTACATAATAGCTCTAATTCATTACATAATTTTATCTTGAACAAGTTTTTACATTACTATGACATAAATTGTAAACTTTTTAAATCGTTATCAAATTTTCCTTTTTATTTTTGGTTTAATTTCTCAGATGTTAAAAAATATATAAATTATTATAGTCGTAGTAAAACAAGAGATACATCAGATTGTGAAAAGGTTTATCAATAAAAAGTAACTTCTTAAACCATTCAAGATTTTAGCATTCATTTTTTATTGATAAACTACATTGTTATTGGTCATTGTTGTTATAAGTAAATTAATTTTTCCACAATATAATTAACAAACAAAACATATAACCGTAAGTAAATATGGCTTTGTTATCTCATTATAAGAAATTACAGAGTTTACTCTGTAATTTCTTATAATGAGATGACCTAGAGTTACAATTTTATTTGTTTGTCTATCAAATACAATACTTTTTTATTATTAACAACCAATTAATATTTGATTTTATAAGATACAATTAATATTAAATATTGTAAACGTGGAAGTATTTTAAGATAAATATTCAACTATGAGTATTTATTTTCTAATTTTTAACTCCCTAATTAAAATTGATTTAAAAAGATATAAATTTATTTATAAGCTAAAAAATTTTTACAAACTCGTTGCTAGTTCTTCAAAAAGTTTTACCTTTTCTGATAAAGCATTTAAATTTAAATGTGTTGTTTTTAAACAGAAACATGTGCTTTTAAAGAGACCAGTTAATATTTTCTTTATTATGTTTTCTTTCATACTTTGTAGATAAATGAACAAACTTAAATAAAAATTCGGAAAATTACAAATAGCAATGAACAGCAACTATATTCATTTTTAATTTGTACGAAAAAAAATATATACGATAAGATTTTTTTTATTAACAGATCTTTAGATAAAATATCTTAAAACACAAATATGTTGTAAAATAAATGCTAACAAACATTCAATATAATTTAAAAGAAATAAATCAAATTTCTTATTTCATGGAGCAAACGTTTTTTATTATACAAAAGAAACACTTCAGTTTTACATAATTTAATTTTTACATTTAAAAATTCTAAATCTTTCCAATATTTTCATGTGAAGATTTTTCACAATATGTAATTTTGTGATTCAGCTCATTCTTTTGCTTTACAAATACTTATTTTTGATAAATATACTATTATATAAAATACATATATTTAAAAGAAAAATAAAGTATATTTTTTAATTAAATTTAATACAATAAACCCTATAAAGTGTAATTAACTCATATTTTAACTAGACATTGTTCTATATTAAATACAAATAAAAATGTAAACTATCATAACAGGAATAATTGTATTATTATTTTTTCATTGATCATAAAGTCTTGTTGATATTTTGTTTGAAATATGAAGACATCTGTTTAATTACAAAGTAATAACAAAAATGTAACAATTAATAAAAAAAATTATTAGCTACATCTAGAAAATGGGCCTACTAAGCTCATTCCATAATAATTATTTTTTATTCTTGAATTCATGTTCGAGAATGATTCAGCTCAAAATACTGCATTATAAGAGAAGAGTGATAGATAATTACAGGTTATATAACTTTAATATAAGTTGAACAATTGAATTATTTTACTATTATATATATATGACTATATAAATAACACATTTTTAGAAATTTGAAAAAGTAAAATAAAATAATTAAAAAAAAATACATCTAGCAAAAGATTTTTTGTTTATGTTTTTGAAGAAACATAGTGAAAAAAATGTTTAAATACTGTATAGGGTGAAAATCAGAAGAAGGCACATGCTTGGGGCCAGATTGCTCTAGGAAAGGGAAAGGATCATGGAAAAGCGTTACGGATTTATTGGACTAATTTACTTTGTAAGGAACCAAAGTCCGAGCGTTATTTTTATTTTACTTTTATTTTGCCTATTATACTATTTTTGTTTGGGGCTTATGTTTTGTTAGGACGAAGGTTTCCTCACCATTCACCTTAAGTATTTAAAAAGAGAAGAAATAAAACCCAACTCACCGACGAAAGAAAAGCGCCATATGACTCACGCACATTTGCGCTCCCCGAGCGGCAGAAAATAGGTCCGCACCGAGAAGAGGGGGGGGAGAACCCACAAGCACGAAATAAACTCGCTAAACCTTAAGTAATAAAAACGTCCCGGAAAGAATTGTAAAAACTAATAATGTAAAAGGTTAGTGAGTAAACTGTCGGAAAAAGGGCTGCCAGACGATGAAAAACGTTATTGTTAGCATTTAAGTATGTAAATGAGGGGAGTGACCGCATTAAGAATTGTGACGTCACCTCACACTATAAATCCCGAATCTCAAGTGAAGACGGTGAGGTGAATTCTGATAGCAACGAGCTTGGTGAGCTTCGCAGCAGTAATAGAGAGGTGTCCGATAGGATCTCGAATAAGTTCCAAGGTGATTTTGAAGTGATTCGAAGTTTGGATCGACAGTCTGAGAAAGTCTTGAGAGTTTAAGGAAATAGGTTCCGAGTATATTGAGGTGACGATTAGGATTTCTAGTTTATAAGAATTATTGTTTTAAGTTAAACTTTTTGGTTTTGTCGGATTCCCAAGGGGATAGAGTTAAGTTAGACATAGATTTGAATTGAGAATTGTCGGGTTGACTTTGTTGAATTTCTTTGAATAAATTATTGTTTGATTTTTACTTAATATTGTACATAGTTATTGCTAAACGATTAATTAAATCTTTGATTTTTTTCTATTGACAAATATTGTCTTTATTTAATTCGGTGCACGCTTAAAGTCCAGGCCTGGCACGCTAACGCGAATCCGAGTAAAGTACCCGGTAGGTTAACGGTTGTTTCCGACACGGTAGAGTCGATAATCGTTGTAAATTAAAATAGTACTTTACAACTTTTTCTATAAGTTCCGATATATTACGTTTACATAACAAATGACTATCTAAATATACTAATTTCCCATCTTACCAGTCATCTTCAGGCAAAGAAACGATTAAAAATTTCATTTGTATTATTATTTATCTGTTTTTTATGAACATGCAAATATATGCAAAACTTAAAATCCAAAGTTTTAAAATTGAATATTTATTATAAAATAGTACAATGTAATATTTTACTTTTTGGCTTTGGCGACATACCTGATAGTTTTGCTTTATTATTAATTTATTTTTACTTTATTTGTAATCGTATATAATTTGTGACAATTTTGTGTTTTATGGTATCATAAAACATTGTAAAATGATTAAAAAATACCAATGAAAAAATTAAATCACTTCAGCGTCAAATTTAACTTTTTCAGAAGTTATTCGCTTTACGAAGGCTGTTCGGAAAGTTCCCACCCTCAAAGAGAACAACAAACAATAATAATAAAATTTTTTTATTTTTCAATGTAGTCTCCTTTGTTAGCAATGCACTTATTCCAGCGATGTTCTAGCTTTTTTATGCCATCACAATAGGTCGATTTGTCAAGGTGTGTAAAATACTTGTTCACTTCAGAGATGACTTCGTCATTTCAGTGGAATCTCTTTCCAGCCAAGAAAGTCTTTGGTTTGGAAAAAAATGGAAGTCACTGGAGGCTAAATCAGGTGAGTACGGTGGATGTGGAACTAATTGGAAGCGAAGTTCTTTCTCTTTTGTTCAGTGATTCTGGCGGAATGTGCAGGTGCATTATCGTGGTGGAACAGAACCTTTTTCTTCTTCAAGTGTTGTCTCTTTTCTTCCATTTCTTTCTTCAGTTTTTTCAAAAGTTCAGAGTAATAGACAGCATTGATGGTCTTTCCTCTTTCTAGGTAATCAATAAAGATGATGCCTGTAGCATCAGCGGGGAAAGTGGTGGCCTCAGTTATGCCTTTATGCCTTTAGCATAACCGAGGCATAACTGATGGCATAACCCCGAGGCATAACCCCGCTGATGGAACTGTCTTTGACTCCTTTGGTGGTGGCGAACTGTGGTGTTTCCATTGTTTCGACCGTTCTCTTGTTTCAGGAGTGTAGTAGTGGATCCATGTTCTGTCAGTAGTCACAAACCGACGCAAGAAATTCTGTGGGTCTTTCTGGTAGAAGTCCAAACACTCCTTTGACATCAAAGTGCAAACACGTTTTTTCTCAGCGGTCAGCAGATGCAGCACCCATTTTGCTGAGACTTTCGTCATAGCCAAATTTTCGGTTCGGATGTGGTGCACTCGGTCGACAGAAATGCCTGTTGTCTCAGCTATCTCACGCGTTTTCAAACGGCGATCAGCTAACACCAAATCGTGGACTTTGTCGATATTTTTTTCAGTGACAGCAGTTGATGGCCGTCTGCTGCAAGGGTCATCTTCCACACTCTCTGCCAGATATAAAAAGGGCTGTTCATCTTTTCACAGTGGTGTACGAAGGAGCAGACTCTCCCAAAACTTCATCCATGTCAGCTTTGATTTGAGATGGGGTCAACTCTTTTTTCGTCAGGTATTTTATGACCGCACGAGTCTCCATCTTCTCCATTTTTGACAAAGCATGTGCACTGACTATCTGCTAAGCTGTCATGGCAAAGTTTTACGACAAATCAAGCGGAAATTGATATCGTATCTTTAGCAAAGATGGCTGAATTATTTCCCCAAAAATTAAATTGATCGCAGCGCCGCATATAGGCAAGGCCGCGAACTTTCCGAACAGCCCTCGTAAAAACAGCGGAGTGTAACACGATGTAAATGTCGCATTCCCGGACCAAATTGACACGTCCCCAATCGTAAATCGTGGAAAATGGGAGGGCGAGCGACCCCCAGGGAGGGTGAAGGTCATCTTACTGTTCAAAGCAGAATTTTGCGGATTTTCTGGACGGTTGGACCCAGCTGCATCTTCTCTGAGTCAGAAAAACACATTAGACCAAAATTCACGGGACACTCACGAATTATTCAGAAGAAAATGAATAATAACAAATAATCAAGTATATAATCCTTAAATTATAAATTAAAACGTTCTAAACTTATATGACAAAATAACACAATCAAAATGTGTTAAAATATTGTTATAAATAAACACTTACAATTTTTATAATGTTCTAAATACAATAGATGAAAGCGCTTATTCTAATAATTATTTTTTGTCAATTTCACTTTTCAACAATAGCTGAAATGGTTTGCAATTATGTTGACAATATAATGTTGATAATTTTTTATAAGTAGGTCTATACTTTATTCGAAAATTTATAAGTTACTAATACTACTTTTAAATTTAAAAAAATTATGAGACAAATTAATAATGGGATAAAAAAATTAGTGTTAATATAGAATTTATGATTTTGTGAGGTTAACCGAGGGTAGAAGATGGAAGATGATTCTTATCTTCTCTACCTCTTAACGGCACAAGACCTTGAGGTCCGACCTCGTTTGTCGGAAGGATGACTAGGGATCGAGCGGTTAAAGTCTGTTTATGGACGAGGATCCTAGGATCCTGTTCACGTCAGGAACTGACACCAATCTATCAACTTCTCACGGATAGATACGCGTTATTTTCGGGATCGTGGGATGCCAGATGACGGCAATGGAGGAAGAAACGCACACTCTTCTAATGTTAAATAAAAATATCCGTTTATTTTAGGATTGATATGAAATACATCAATTAACATATTTGGAAATATTATTTATATTATCGCATCGAATTATTGAACCGCGTCTCGATTGACTGGAGAGAGAGAGTTTACAAAACATCGCGAGTAGGATAAATACCTTCGTGATCCTGAGATTTGTTGATAAAGTCCGAAGAACAGAGAGTTCGCTTGGGTATAAGAGTCAAATGAACTGAAGAATATTGGGATGGACGGCTTTACTGGCGGGAGATGATAATCCACGGCACACACACAATCACTGGACAGTTGTCAAACTTTTCTCTCGTCGCGTCATCGTTCGTTTTCATTTTATTTCGTGATCTCGGGTTCGAGATTTCATGATGCACGTCAAGGGTGAAAGTCCTTTTTGACCAATGGTGAATTACATGATATAATTATGTTTTCAATAGTTAACTCATCTTCTACAAGGAAGTATTACCGTGGGAACGACGGTTTATGATTAATTTTTACGAAAAAATTTGTCGGGTGTTTTTCCGTTTTTTGTTTCTGTGTTTGATTTAACCCTAACTTTCGAAAATCGTGGCAAATAAAATAAAAATTTTAAATCGAATCTCGTTGTTCTTATATTCAGGTCTTCACAATTTCATAAAGGCTTGCATTAAAATTAAAGTACAAAGTTACATAATTTTAATTTGTTCTATATTCTATATTCCAATCAGTCAATGTGTTCATGAAAAATATTAATACAAAATCTTATCCATTTATATGCTAAAGGAAAAAATAGGCATTTGCCTGAAGTCCGCTGTCTAGTCATTATTTATTATTAAAAAAGTGGAAGAAAGAAGAATTATAGAAATGCCATTTATTTAATTATTGTACGATATAATGAATAAAATATCTAATTATTCTTAATATAATGTTTTGCTATATCGCCCTCAGAAAATTGTTTTTCGCCCCCAAAATATAAATTGTTACTAATCTCCCTCCAACATGGAAAAATCGCCCACCTGGGGCGTAGAGAAACACTGATCTAATAACATTGCCTTGTGTTAAACTATTGTTCTCGCTAACCCAAATCAACTTTCAAGAATTGAAAATCGAAAAATTCTAATTAAAGTAAGACTAAACAATTACAAACATCACCTTTGTAGACAGTGATTTAACTTTAACGTACAATTACACTCCAGATAGGTTTTATTTGTGACTGTTTATTTACTCACTCCAGAACTTGCAGAAGAATACGGTTTTTAAGTGTAAAAAGTTGTTTCGAAACGCCTTTGTTTCAAACACTTGTTGGAAATATAAATATTTAATTATATTAACGTGTTCTTATAGAAATGAAATGCTAAAGTGTACAAAACTACTGGTATTTAAATAAAATTTTATTATAATAAAAACTTTATTAAATAAAGATTGAACATGCTTATATTGCATATTTGTAAATCAGCAAAATTAACATGTAATACTTTTAAAAGTTAACAGATGTTTGTAAGCCTGTATCTATATTTCTAAAAATGTTTATTCAGTTTTTCTTCCAGGATAATTTATCATTATAGTTTTTATCAAACTTCACTATACAAATTAAAATACCAATTATATTTTATAAATAAACATCTAATTAATTGTAATAAATTAATCGGAATTTATTAATTTTTAAAAAATTTATATACGCGCAATTTATTTATTAATTCGCTCGCCATAATAATTAAATCAGCAATATCAGTTAATGATATGAAATTAATTGGGATGCCTCACCCAGTGTTATTTGACTTTACTTAGACCAGAAAATTTCTTATCAAAAGCTTCCAATCAAAAAATTTACCGGGGTAAATCGTTACTTCCGGGGAATTGCGTAATCGTGTGAGAAAAATAATCGCTTATTATAGTATATTATATTGTAGAAGCGTTGGAAAAAAATATGTAAACTGTGTCAAATATTCACTCCGTGAAGCAGAAAAATATATTGACAAACTTTGAAGACATTACCCAAGCCACACCCCCCCAATTAGTCATGAACGGAGAAAGTGCATCATAAACATCTGCTGTAAGTTTACACCCTGAGTCCCCTAAGAGGGGTTTACTTTTTTTACGAAGTACAGTACATCATGTTATAAAGTCAGGAAATAAAACTGATCTTTTTAGTTCTTTTTATAATGCTTTTCTTGAAAATGAAACATTTAAATGTTAGTGTAAACTTACATTTAATTATTAATAGTTACATAAATTGTGTTTTAAAACAATAATCATATGTTGTATATGTTAATTATAATTATATCATATTATATATTTGTAAATCAGCGAAATTCAAATATAATAGTTTCAAAAGTTAACAGACGTTTGTAAGCCTGTATCATATAAAAATGAAATGTTAAACTGTACAAAACTACTGATATTTAAATAGCGTAGAAAGAGAGTAGATTGTAACAGGCTCTGATCGTCATAGTCAATTTTATTCATTTAATAATTTAACAAAATACATAACAAAAATTTTTTTTGCTTAATGTATTTTTCTATATTATAAAGTGCAAAAGTCATGTAAAATTAATATCTTTTAAAACAAGACTGTAGGGTTTGGAATCGCCTAGGCGTGCGATTTCCGCCCTGTTTTAATATATCGAACTTTCGTAACGGAAAAAAACCGTTAGAAACGGCCGTTAGAAACGTTCGTTGGAAAAGAACCGTTGAGTTTCAAATCGACGACAAACAAGACGATTGGCCGGCGGGAAGTGATTGTTGGCGGACGTTGGGGAAGATTCGAATTTGATTGGCAAAGAATTCGAACACGGCCGCTATATAAGCAGCAAGTTTCGGCGAGAACGGAGCTCGTATCGGGAGGATCGATCGGATAGGGATCGTTTCAGATTAGGATCGTTGTTAAAGAAGTTCTAACTGGCTCTCTCGTTGGACATTACAGAAATCTGGGGAAAGTGAACTCCAGTGGTTGATTACGGACTTGTTTCTGACTCGGAGTGTTGTTAATTATAAGTCTGCTTGATCGTAAGGAGTTATTTCGACGAACTTGTACGAATATAGTCAATTGTTGTTTTGACTAGTGTTTGTGCATAATTAATTGTAATCCCTAATTTGTATTATTTTGTACATTTCTATTGTAAATATAAACTTTGCGTTTTGTCAAACCGACTGAATGGTTATTTTGAACATTACTAAGACTTTGATATTTTAAGAGATTTATTAAGCAATTTTTATTTAAAATACCTAGAAGACGCTACGAGTATAAGACGCACCTGAATTTTTAAGCAATTTTTTTTAAAAATACCTAGAAGACGCTACGGAGTATAAGACGCCGCTGAATTTTTAAGCAATTTTTTTTTTTAAAATACCTAGAAGACGCTACGGAGTATAAGAAGCACCTGAATTTTTAAGCAATTTTTTTTAAAAATACCGAGAAGACGCTACGGAGTATAAGACGCCCTGAATTTTTAAGCAATTTTTTTTTTAAAATACCTAGAAGACGCTACAGAGTATAAGAAGCACCTGAATTTTTAAGCAATTTTTTTTTAAAAATACCGAGAAGACGCTACAGAGTATAAGACGCCCTGAATTTTTAAGCAATTTTTTTTTTAAAATACCTAGAAGACGCTACGGAGTATAAGAAGCACCTGAATTTTTAAGCAATTTTTTTTTAAAAATACCGAGAAGACGCTACGGAGTATAAGACGCCGCTGAATTTTTAAGCAATTTTTCTTTTAAAATACCTAGAAGACGCTACGGAGTATAAGACGCACCTGAATTTTTAAGCAATTTTTTTTAAAAATACCAAGAAGACGCTACGAAGTATAAGACGCTGCTGAATTTTTAAGCAATTTTTTTTTAAAATACCTAGAAGACGCTACGGAGTATAAGACGCACCTGAATTTTTAAGCAATTTTTTTTAAAAATACCGAGAAGACGCTACAGAGTATAAGACGCCGCTGAATTTTTAAGCAATTTTTTTTTAAAATACCTAGAAGACGCTACAGAGTATAAGACGCCCCTGAATTTTTAAGCAATTTTTTTTTAAAAATACCTAGAAGACGCTACAGAGTATAAGAAGCACCTGAATTTTTAAGCAATTTTTTTTAAAAATACCGAGAAGACGCTACAGAGTATAAGACGCCCTGAATTTTTAAGCAATTTTTTTTTTAAAATACCTAGAAGACGCTACGGAGTATAAGACGCACCTGAATTTTTAAGCAATTTTTTTTTAAAATACCGAGAAGACGCTACAGAGTATAAGAAGCACCTGAATTTTTAAGCAATTTTTTTTAAAAATACCGAGAAGACGCTACGGAGTATAAGACGCTTCTGAATTTTTAAGCAATTTTTTTTTTAAAATACCTAGAAGACGCTACGGAGTATAAGAAGCACCTGAATTTTTAAGCAATTTTTTTTAAAAATACCGAGAAGACGCTACAGAGTATAAGACGCCGCTGAATTTTTAAGCAATTTTTTTTTTAAAATACCTAGAAGACGCTACAGAGTATAAGAAGCACGCTGAATTTTTAAGCAATTTTTTTTAAAAATACCGAGAAGACGCTACAAAGTATAAGAAGCCCTGAATTTTTAAGCAATTTTTTTTTAAAATACCTAGAAGACGCTACAGAGTATAAGACGCCGCTGAATTTTTAAGCAATTTTTTTTTAAAATACCTAGAAGACGCTACAGAGTATAAGAAGCACCTGAATTTTTAAGCAATTTTTTTTTAAAAATACCTAGAAGACGCTACAGAGTATAAGACGCCGCTGAATTTTTAAGCAATTTTTTTTAAAAATACCGAGAAGACGCTACGGAGTATAAGACGCTTCTGAATTTTTAAGCAATTTTTTTTTAAAATACCTAGAAGACGCTACAGAGTATAAGACGCACCTGAATTTTTAAGCAATTTTTTTTAAAAATACCGAGAAGACGCTACAGAGTATAAGACGCTCTGAATTTTTAAGCAATTTTTTTTTTAAAATACCTAGAAGACGCTACAGAGTATAAGAAGCCCTGAATTTTTAAGCAATTTTTTTTTAAAATACCTAGAAGACGCTACAGAGTATAAGACGCACCTGAATTTTTAAGCAATTTTTTTTTAAAAATACCTAGAAGACGCTACAGAGTATAAGACGCACCTGAATTTTTAAGCAATTTTTTTTAAAAATACCGAGAAGACGCTACAGAGTATAAGACGCCGCTGAATTTTTAAGCAATTTTTTTTTAAAAATACCTAGAAGACGCTACAGAGTATAAGACGCCGCTGAATTTTTAAGCAATTTTTTTTTAAAATACCTAGAAGACGCTACAGAGTATAAGAAGCACCTGAATTTTTAAGCAATTTTTTTTTAAAATACCGAGAAGACGCTACAGAGTATAAGACGCCTCTGAATTTTTAAGCAATTTTTTTTTAAAATACCTAGAAGACGCTACAGAGTATAAGAAGCACCTGAATTTTTAAGCAATTTTTTTTAAAAATACCTAGAAGACGCTACAAGAGTATAAGACGCCGCTGAATTTTTAAGCAATTTTTTTTTAAAATACCTAGAAGACGCTACAGAGTATAAGAAGCACCTGAATTTTTAAGCAATTTTTTTTAAAAATACCGAGAAGACGCTACAGAGTATAAGACGCCGCTGAATTTTTAAGCAATTTTTTTTTAAAATACCTAGAAGACGCTACAGAGTATAAGACGCCGCTGAATTTTTAAGCAATTTTTTTTAAAAATACCGAGAAGACGCTACAGAGTATAAGACGCGCTGAATTTTTAAGCAATTTTTTTTTTAAAATACCTAGAAGACGCTACAGAGTATAAGAAGCACCTGAATTTTTAAGCAATTTTTTTTAAAAATACCGAGAAGACGCTACAGAGTATAAGACGCCCTGAATTTTTAAGCAATTTTTTTTAAAAATACCGAGAAGACGCTACAGAGTATAAGACGCCGCTGAATTTTTAAGCAATTTTTTTTTTAAAATACCTAGAAGACGCTACAGAGTATAAGAAGCACCTGAATTTTTAAGCAATTTTTTTTAAAAATACCGAGAAGACGCTACAGAGTATAAGACGCCGCTGAATTTTTAAGCAATTTTTTTTTAAAATACCTAGAAGACGCTACAGAGTATAAGACGCACCTGAATTTTTAAGCAATTTTTTTTAAAAATACCGAGAAGACGCTACAGAGTATAAGACGCCGCTGAATTTTTAAGCAATTTTTTTTTTAAAATACCTAGAAGACGCTACAGAGTATAAGAAGCACCTGAATTTTTAAGCAATTTTTTTTAAAAATACCGAGAAGACGCTACAGAGTATAAGACGCTTCTGAATTTTTAAGCAATTTTTTTTTAAAATACCTAGAAGACGCTACGGAGTATAAGAAGCACCTGAATTTTTAAGCAATTTTTTTTAAAAATACCGAGAAGACGCTACAGAGTATAAGAAGCACCTGAATTTTTAAGCAATTTTTTTTTAAAATACCTAGAAGACGCTACAGAGTATAAGACGCCGCTGAATTTTTAAGCAATTTTTTTTTAAAATACCTAGAAGACGCTACAGAGTATAAGAAGCACCTGAATTTTTAAGCAATTTTTTTTAAAAATACCGAGAAGACGCTACAGAGTATAAGACGCCCTGAATTTTTAAGCAATTTTTTTTTAAAATACCTAGAAGACGCTACAGAGTATAAGAAGCACCTGAATTTTTAAGCAATTTTTTTTAAAAATACCGAGAAGACGCTACAGAGTATAAGACGCCTCTGAATTTTTAAGCAATTTTTTTTTTAAAATACCTAGAAGACGCTACGGAGTATAAGAAGCACCTGAATTTTTAAGCAATTTTTTTTAAAAATACCTAGAAGACGCTACAAAGTATAAGAAGCACGCTGAATTTTTAAGCAATTTTTTTTTAAAATACCTAGAAGACGCTACAGAGTATAAGACGCCCTGAATTTTTAAGCAATTTTTTTTTAAAATACCTAGAAGACGCTACAGAGTATAAGACGCACCTGAATTTTTAAGCAATTTTTTTTAAAAATACCGAGAAGACGCTACAGAGTATAAGACGCCCTGAATTTTTAAGCAATTTTTTTTAAAATACCGAGAAGACGCTACGGAGTATAAGACGCCTGAATTTTTAAGCAATTTTTTTTAAAAATACCGAGAAGACGCTACGGAGTATAAGACGCCCTGAATTTTTAAGCAATTTTTTTTAAAAATACCGAGAAGACGCTACAGAGTATAAGACGCTGCTGAATTTTTAAGCAATTTTTTTTTAAAATACCTAGAAGACGCTACGGAGTATAAGAAGCACCTGAATTTTTAAGCAATTTTTTTTAAAAATACCGAGAAGACGCTACAGAGTATAAGACGCCCTGAATTTTTAAGCAATTTTTTTTTTAAAATACCTAGAAGACGCTACGGAGTATAAGAAGCACCTGAATTTTTAAGCAATTTTTTTTAAAAATACCTAGAAGACGCTACAAAGTATAAGACGCCGCTGAATTTTTAAGCAATTTTTTTTTTAAAATACCTAGAAGACGCTACAGAGTATAAGAAGCACCTGAATTTTTAAGCAATTTTTTTTTAAAAATACCTAGAAGACGCTACAGAGTATAAGACGCACCTGAATTTTTAAGCAATTTTTTTTAAAAATACCTAGAAGACGCTACAGAGTATAAGACGCCCTGAATTTTTAAGCAATTTTTTTTTTAAAATACCTAGAAGACGCTACGGAGTATAAGAAGCACCTGAATTTTTAAGCAATTTTTTTTAAAAATACCTAGAAGACGCTACAGAGTATAAGACGCCGCTGAATTTTTAAGCAATTTTTTTTTAAAATACCTAGAAGACGCTACAGAGTATAAGAAGCACCTGAATTTTTAAGCAATTTTTTTTAAAAATACCGAGAAGACGCTACAGAGTATAAGACGCCGCTGAATTTTTAAGCAATTTTTTTTTTAAAATACCTAGAAGACGCTACGGAGTATAAGAAGCACCTGAATTTTTATACAATTTTTTTTAAAAATACCGAGAAGACGCTACGGAGTATAAGACGCACCTGAATTTTTAAGCAATTTTTTTTTAAAAATACCTAGAAGACGCTACGAGAGTATAAGACGCCGCTGAATTTTTAAGCAATTTTTTTTTTAAATACTCTAGAAGACGCTACAGAGTATAAAAAGCACCTGAATTTTTAAGCAATTTTTTTTAAAAATACCGAGAAGACGCTACAGAGTATAAGAACGCCGCTGAATTTTTAAGCAATTTTTTTTTTAAAATACCTAGAAGACGCTACAGAGTATAAGACGCCGCTGAATTTTTAAGCAATTTTTTTTAAAAATACCGAGAAGACGCTACAGAGTATAAGAAGCACCTGAATTTTTAAGCAATTTTTTTTAAAAATACCGAGAAGACGCTACAGAGTATAAGACGCCGCTGAATTTTTAAGCAATTTTTTTTTAAAATACCTAGAAGACGCTACAGAGTATAAGAAGCACCTGAATTTTTAAGCAATTTTTTTTAAAAATACTGAGAAGACGCTACAGAGTATAAGACGCCCTGAATTTTTAAGCAATTTTTTTTTAAAATACCTAGAAGACGCTACAGAGTATAAGAAGCACTTGAATTTTTAAGCAATTTTTTTTAAAAATACCGAGAAAACGCTACAGAGTATAAGACGCCGCTGAATTTTTAAGCAATTTTTTTTAAAAATACCTAGAAGACGCTACAGAGTATAAGACGCCCTGAATTTTTAAGCAATTTTTTTTTAAAAATACCTAGAAGACGCTACAGAGTATAAGAAGCACCTGAATTTTTAAGCAATTTTTTTTAAAAATACCGAGAAGACGCTACAGAGTATAAGACGCCTCTGAATTTTTAAGCAATTTTTTTTTAAAATACCTAGAAGACGCTACGGAGTATAAGAAGCACCTGAATTTTTAAGCAATTTTTTTTAAAAATACCGAGAAGACGCTACAGAGTATAAGACGCACCTGAATTTTTAAGCAATTTTTTTTAAAAATACCTAGAAGACGCTACAGAGTATAAGACGCACCTGAATTTTTAAGCAATTTTTTTTTTAAAATACCTAGAAGACGCTACGGAGTATAAGACGCACCTGAATTTTTAAGCAATTTTTTTTAAAAATACCTAGAAGACGCTACAAAGTATAAGACGCCGCTGAATTTTTAAGCAATTTTTTTTTAAAATACCTAGAAGACGCTACAGAGTATAAGACGCCGCTGAATTTTTAAGCAATTTTTTTTAAAATACCTAGAAGACGCTACAGAGTATAAGACGCCGCTGAATTTTTAAGCAATTTTTTTTTTAAAATACCTAGAAGACGCTACAGAGTATAAGAAGCACCTGAATTTTTTAGCAATTTTTTTTAAAAATACCGAGAAGACGCTACAGAGTATAAGAAGCACCTGAATTTTTAAGCAATTTTTTTTAAAAATACCTAGAAGACGCTACAGAGTATAAGACGCCGCTGAATTTTTAAGCAATTTTTTTTTTAAAATACCTAGAAGACGCTACAGAGTATAAGAAGCACCTGAATTTTTAAGCAATTTTTTTTAAAAATACCGAGAAGACGCTACAGAGTATAAGACGCCCTGAATTTTTAAGCAATTTTTTTTTTAAATACCTAGAAGACGCTACAGAGTATAAGAAGCACCTGAATTTTTAAGCAATTTTTTTTAAAAATACCGAGAAGACGCTACAGAGTATAAGACGCCTCTGAATTTTTAAGCAATTTTTTTTTAAAATACCTAGAAGACGCTACGGAGTATAAGAAGCACCTGAATTTTTATAGCAATTTTTTTTAAAAATACCGAGAAGACGCTACGGAGTATAAGACGCCTCTGAATTTTTAAGCAATTTTTTTTTTAAAATACCTAGAAGACGCTACAGAGTATAAGAAGCACCTGAATTTTTAAGCAATTTTTTTAAAAATACCAAGAAAACGCTACAGAGTATAAGACGCCGCTGAATTTTTAAGCAATTTTTTTTTTTAAAATACCTAGAAGACGCTACAGAGTATAAGAAGCACCTGAATTTTTAAGCAATTTTTTTTAAAAATACTGAGAAGACGCTACGGAGTATAAGACGTTTTTGAATTTCTAAGCAATTTTTATTTTAAAATACCTAGAAGACACTACGGAGTATAAGAAGCACCTGAATTTTTAAGCAATTTTTTTTAAAAATATAGAGAAGACGCTACAGAGTATAAGACGCCTTTGAATTTTTAAGCAATTTTTTTTTTAAAATACCTAGAAGACGCTACAGAGTATAAAAAGCACTTGAATTTTTATAGCAATTTTTTTTAAAAATACCAAGAAAACGCTACAAAGTATAAGACGCCGCTGAATTTTTAAGCAATTTTTTTTAAAAATACCTAGAAAACGCTACAAAGTATAAGACGCCGCTGAATTTTTAAGCAATTTTTTTTTAAAATACCTAGAAGACGCTACAGAGTATAAGAAGCACTTGAATTTTTAAGCAATTTTTTTTAAAAATACCGAGAAGACGCTACAGAGTATAAGACGTTTTTGAATTTTTAAGCAATTTTTATTTTAAAATACCTAGAAGACGCTACAGAGTATAAGAAGCACCTGAATTTTTAAGCAATTTTTTTTAAAAATACCGAGAAGACGCTACAGAGTATAAGACGCCGCTGAATTTTTAAGCAATTTTTTTTAAAAATACCGAGAAGACGCTACGGAGTATAAGACGCTATCTGAATTTTTAAGCAATTTTTTTTTAAAATACCTAGAAGACGCTACGGAGTATAAGACGCACCTGAATTTTTAAGCAATTTTTTTTAAAAATACCAAGAAGACGCTACGAAGTATAAGACGCTGCTAAATTTTTAAGCAATTTTTTTTTTAAATACTTAGAAGACGCTACAGAGTATAAGAAGCACCTGAATTTTTATGCAATTTTTTTTAAAAATACCGAGAAGACGCTACAAAGTATAAAACGCCGCTGAATTTTTAAGCAATTTTTTTTATCAAATACCTAGAAGACGCTACAGAGTATAAGACGCCGCTGAATTTTTAAGCAATTTTTTTTAAAATACCGAGAAGACGCTACAAAGTATAAGAAGCACCTGAATTTTTAAGCAATTTTTTTTAAAAATACCGAGAAGACGCTACAGAGTATAAGACGCCGCTGAATTTTTAAGCAATTTTTTTTTAAAATACCTAGAAGACGCTACAGAGTATAAGAAGCACCTGAATTTTTAAGCAATTTTTTTTAAAAATACCGAGAAGACGCTACAGAGTATAAGACGCCACTGAATTTTTAAGCAATTTTTTTTTTAAAATACCTAGAAAACGCTACAGAGTATAAGAAGCACCTGAATTTTTAAGCAATTTTTTTTAAAAATACTGAGAAGACGCTACAGAGTATAAGACGCCTTCTGAATTTTTAAGCAATTTTTTTTTTAAAATACCTAGAAGACGCTACGGAGTATAAGAAGCATTTGAATTTTTAAGCAATTTTTATTTTAAAATACCTAGAAGAAGCTACGATGTATAAGAAGCACCTGAATTTTTAAGCAATTTTTTTTAAAAATACCGAGAAGACGCTACGGAGTATAAGACGCCGCTGAATTTTTAAGCAATTTTTTTTTAAAAATACCTAGAAGACGCTACGAGAGTATAAGAAGCACCTGAATTTTTAAGCAATTTTTTTTAAAAATACCGAGAAGACGCTACGGAGTATAAGACGCTTCTGAATTTTTAAGCAATTTTTTTTTTAAAATACCTAGAAGACGCTACAGAGTATAAAAAGCACCTGAATTTTTATACAATTTTTTTAAAAATACCGAGAAAACGCTACAGAGTATAAGACGCCGCTGAATTTTTAAGCAATTTTTTTTTAAAAATACCTAGAAAACGCTACGGAGTATAAGAAGCACCTGAATTTTTAAGCAATTTTTTTTAAAAATATTGAGAAGACGCTACAGAGTATAAGACGTTTTTGAATTTTTAAGCAATTTTTATTTTAAAATACCTAGAAGACACTACGGAGTATAAGAAGCACCTGAATTTTTAAGCAATTTTTTTTAAAAATACCGAGAAGACGCTACGGAGTATAAGAAGCACTTTGAATTTTTAAGCAATTTTTTTTTAAAATACCGAGAAGACGCTACAAAGTATAAGAAGCACCTGAATTTTTAAGCAATTTTTTTTAAAATACCAAGAAGACGCTACAGAGTATAAGACGCCGCTGAATTTTTAAGCAATTTTTTTTTAAAATACCTAGAAGACGCTACAGAGTATAAGACGCCGCTGAATTTTTAAGCAATTTTTTTTAAAAATACCGAGAAGACGCTACAGAGTATAAGACGCTTCTGAATTTTTAAGCAATTTTTTTTTTAAAATACCTAGAAGACGCTACAGAGTATAAGACGCACCTGAATTTTTAAGCAATTTTTTTTAAAAATACCAAGAAGACGCTACAGAGTATAAGACGCCGCTGAATTTTTAAGCAATTTTTTTTTAAAATACCTAGAAGACGCTACGGAGTATAAGAAGCACCTGAATTTTTAAGCAATTTTTTTTAAAAATACCGAGAAGACGCTACAGAGTATAAGACGTTTTTGAATTTCTAAGCAATTTTTATTTTAAAATACCTAGAAGACACTACGGAGTATAAGAAGAACCTGAATTTTTAAGCAATTTTTTTTAAAAATACCGAGAAGACGCTACAGAGTATAAGACGCCTTTGAATTTTTAAGCAATTTTTTTTTTAAAATACCTAGAAGACGCTACAGAGTATAAGAAGCACTTGAATTTTTATACAATTTTTTTTAAAAATACCAAGAAAACGCTACAAAGTATAAGACGCCGCTGAATTTTTAAGCAATTTTTTTTAAAAATATTTAGAAAACGCTACAAAGTATAAGACGCCGCTGAATTTTTAAGCAATTTTTTTTTTAAAATACCTAGAAGACGCTACAGAGTATAAGAAGCACTTGAATTTTTAAGCAATTTTTTTTAAAAATACCGAGAAAACGCTACAGAGTATAAGACGCTACTGAATTTTTAAGCAATTTTTTTTTTTTTTAAATACCTAGAAAACGCTACAGAGTATAAGAAGCACCTGAATTTTTAAGCAATTTTTTTTAAAAATACCGAGAAGACGCTACAGAGTATAAGAAGCCTTTGAATTTTTAAGCAATTTTTTTTTTAAAATACCTAGAAGACGCTACGGAGTATAAGAAGCATTTGAATTTTTAAGCAATTTTTTTTAAAAATACCTAGAAGAAGCTACATTGTATAAGAAGCACCTGAATTTTTAAGCAATTTTTTTTAAAAATACCGAGAAGACGCTACGGAGTATAAGACGCCGCTGAATTTTTAAGCAATTTTTTTTTAAAATACCTAGAAGACGCTACGGAGTATAAGAAGCACCTGAATTTTTATACAATTTTTTTTAAAAATATCGAGAAGACGCTACGGAGTATAAGACGCTTCTGAATTTTTAAGCAATTTTTTTTTTAAAAATACCTAGAAGACGCTACAGAGTATAAAAAGCACCTGAATTTTTATACAATTTTTTTAAAAATACCAAGAAAACGCTACAGAGTATAAGACGCCGCTGAATTTTTAAGCAATTTTTTTTCTTTTTAAAATACCTAGAAAACGCTACAAAGTATAAGAAGCACCTGAATTTTTAAGCAATTTTTTTTTTTTTTAAATACCTAGAAAACGCTACAGAGTATAAGAAGCACCTGAATTTTTAAGCAATTTTTTTTAAAAATACCGAGAAGACGCTACAGAGTATAAGACGCCCCTGAATTTTTAAGCAATTTTTTTTTAAAATACCTAGAAGACGCTACAGAGTATAAGACGCCACTGAATTTTTAAGCAATTTTTTTTTTAAAATACCTAGAAGACGCTACAGAGTATAAGAAGCACCTGAATTTTTATAGCAATTTTTTTTAAAAATACCTAGAAAACGCTACAAAGTATAAGACGCCGCTGAATTTTTAAGCAATTTTTTTTAAAAATATTTAGAAAACGCTACAAAGTATAAGACGCCGCTGAATTTTTAAGCAATTTTTTTTTAAAATACCTAGAAGACGCTACAGAGTATAAGAAGCACTTGAATTTTTAAGCAATTTTTTTTAAAAATACCGAGAAGACGCTACAGAGTATAAGGCGCCCCTGAATATTTAAGCAATTTTTATTTTAAATACCTAGAAGACGCTACATAGTATAAGACGCCGCTGAATTTTTAAGCAATTTTTTTTAAAAATACCGAGAAGACGCTACGGAGTATAAGACGCTTCTGAATTTTTAAGCAATTTTTCTTTTAAAATACCTAGAAGACGCTACGGAGTATAAGACGCACCTGAATTTTTAAGCAATTTTTTTTAAAAATACCAAGAAGACGCTACGAAGTATAAGACGCTGCTAAATTTTTAAGCAATTTTTTTTTTAAATACCTAGAAGACGCTACGGAGTATAAGACGCCGCTGAATTTTTAAGCAATTTTTTTTAAAAATATTAGAAGACGCTACAGAGTATAAGACGCTCCTGAATTTTTAAGCAATTTTTTTTTTTAAATACTTAGAAGACGCTACGGAGTATAAAAAGCACCTGAATTTTTATGCAATTTTTTTTAAAAATACCGAGAAGACGCTACAAAGTATAAAACGCCGCTGAATTTTTAAGCAATTTTTCTTTTAAAATACCTAGAAGACGCTACAGAGTATAAGACGCCGCTGAATTTTTAAGCAATTTTTTTTAAAATACCGAGAAGACGCTACAATGTATAAGAAGCACCTGAATTTTTAAGCAATTTTTTTTTTAAATACCTAGAAGACGCTACAGAGTATAAGAAGCACCTGAATTTTTATAGCAATTTTTTTAAAAATACCAAGAAAACGCTACAGAGTATAAGACGCCACTGAATTTTTAAGCAATTTTTTTTTTTTAAAAATACCTAGAAAACGCTACAGAGTATAAGAAGCACCTGAATTTTTAAGCAATTTTTTTTAAAAATACCTAGAAGACGCTACAGAGTATAAAAAGCACCTGAATTTTTAAGCAATTTTTTTTAAAAATACCAAGAAAACGCTACAGAGTATAAGACGCCACTGAATTTTTAAGCAATTTTTTTTTTTAAAATACCTAGAAGAACGCTACAGAGTATAAGAAGCACCTGAATTTTTAAGCAATTTTTTTTAAAAATACCGAGAAGACGCTACAGAGTATAAGACGCACCTGAATTTTTAAGCAATTTTTTTTTAAAAATACCTAGAAAGACGCTACAGAGTATAAGACGCCACTGAATTTTTAAGCAATTTTTTTTTTTTTAAATACCTAGAAAACGCTACAGAGTATAAGAAGCACCTGAATTTTTAAGCAATTTTTTTTAAAAATACCTAGAAGACGCTACAGAGTATAAGAAGCACCTGAATTTTTAAGCAATTTTTTTTAAAAATACCTAGAAAACGCTACAGAGTATAAGACGCCACTGAATTTTTAAGCAATTTTTTTTTTAAAATACCTAGAAAGACGCTACAGAGTATAAGAAGCACCTGAATTTTTAAGCAATTTTTTTTAAAAATACCGAGAAGACGCTACAGAGTATAAGAAGCACTTGAATTTTTAAGCAATTTTTTTTTAAAATACCTAGAAGACGCTACAGAGTATAAGACGCACCTGAATTTTTAAGCAATTTTTTTTTAAAATACTTAGAAGACGCTACGGAGTATAAGAAGCACCTGAATTTTTAAGCAATTTTTTTTAAAAATATCTAGAAGACGCTACAGAGTATAAGACGCCTTTGAATTTTTAAGCAATTTTCATTTTAAAATACTTAGAAGACGCTACGGAGTATAAGAAGCACCTGAATTTTTAAGCAATTTTTCTTTTTAAATACCTAGAAGACGCTACGGAGTATAAGACGCATTTGAATTTTTTAGCAATTTTTTTTTAAAAATACCGAGAAGACACTACGGAGTATAAGACGCTGCTGAATTTTTAAGCAATTTTTTTTTAAAAATATTTAGAAGACGCTACAAAGTATAAGAAGCATCTGAATTTTTAAGCAATTTTTTTTAAAAATACCGAGAAGACGCTACGGAGTATAAGACACACCTGAATTTTTAAGCAATTTTTTTTAAAAATACCGAGAAGACGCTACAGAGTATAAGACGCCGCTGAATTTTTAAGCAATTTTTTTTTTAAAATACCTAGAAGACGCTACGGAGTATAAGACGCCTTTGAATTCTTAAGCAATTTTTTTTTTTTTAGGTATTTATAAGACGCTACAGAGTATAAGACGCACCTTAATTTTTAAGCAATTTTTTTTTAAAAAACTATTCATAAGACGCTACGTTGTATAAGCCGCACCTTAATTTTTAAGGAATTTTTTTTTAAAATACCTATAAGACGCTGCGGAGTATAAGACATACCTGAATTTTGGAGGCAATCTTTCTAAGAAAAAAGTGTCTTATAATATGTAAAATACGGTATATATAAACTAAAAGTTATGAAATAAAGTAAATTATTATTGTTATTATTTTAATATAGCAAAAATAAATTTTTGTAAAACATATATGCATTACCTTAATTAAAGCACAGATTGATTTTATATAAAACGAATAACTAATAAAAAAAACATTAAATTTATCTATGTACATTTTAAAAATTAAAGATAAAAATTGAATTAAACAAAAGAAATTTATATGAGTACATATTCTTTTTTATAAGATATTATATTTAAATAAACGATCTTGACTTTTCTATATAACTTGTCATCTTAAACAGTTTTATTTTTTAAGAATAAAACGATTTTACTACTATAGTAAACAAAAATTGTATTTATAGCATTTAAATCTCTTAAATGCATATAAAAATTTTTATTAAATCTATTTGTTATACACTTTACTATCAACATAATTAAAATCTAATTTTTAAGTATTTTTCCTAAAAATAATATTTTAATGAATCTCTAAAAATATCAAAGTCTTAGTAATGTTCAAAATAACCACTTAGTCGGTTTACGAAACACAAAGTTTATATTTACAATAGAAATGTACAAAATAATACAAATTAGGGTTACAATTAATTATGCACAAACACTAGTCAAAACAACAACCGACTATACACGTACAAGTTCGTCGAAATAACTCCTTACGATCAAGCAGACTTGTAATTAACAATACTCTGAGTCAGGAACAAGTTCGTAATCAACCACTAAAGTTCACTATTTCCAGATTTCCGTAATGTTTAACGAGAGAGCCAGTTAGAACTTCCTTAACAACGATCCTAATCCGAAACGATCCCTATCCGATCGATCCTCCCGATATGAGCTCCGTTTCCGCCGAAACTTGCTGCTTATATAGCGGCCGTGTTCGAATTCTCCGCCAATCAAATTCGAATCTTCCCCAACGTCTGCCAACAATCACTTTTTGCCGGACAATCGTCTAAAAAAAAAAAAAAAGGGTGATCTTAAAAAGGGCTCCGAATTTGTATAAAATACTTAGAAACGATAAAGGATTAGTTAAAAAAGAAGATAAGGCAGGTGTGTATAAGATCCCTTACGAGAACCAGCTGTTAGGCATTAATAAAGAGTACGTGGGGGTTACTACTAGAAACTTAGGAATTAGGATGAAGGAACATAAGTATGATATTAGAAAAGGGTCCAATACAACAGTACTAGCCCAGATGGGGCAAGCTGAAGGATCCGTGGTACGGTGGAATGAGGCGAGAATCATAAAACAGGTACATTCCCCAACTTTGGCGAGAACAGCGGAAAAAATGGAAATTTACAGAAGTAAGCTAAAAGATAAATGTATTAACGCAAGGGACGCGGAAGGTCTTCCTTCGGCTTGGAAATATGCCCTTAAAAACTTATAGGAGGGGCATGAACTTAGTTATATTTTAAATTGAATTATTTCTAGTTAGGATAGGTAATATTGATATTATGTTCGTTTGTTATTATTATTGTTGTTTTTCTAGTTTCTCACTATATGTTTATTTATTTATTTATTTTTTATTTTTTTCGTTAATTAGTTCCATTTTTTAAAAAACGTTTAGTTTGAATTTTGTATTCTATGTATGGAACGTAAGCGTTCCAATTTTTGTATTTCGACCTGATGATGGCCTATAGATGAGGCCGAAAACGTTCGTTTAATTAAAAATTTCTCAGCAAGCATTAAGGTGTTGATTTAAGTTTTTTATTTAATTCTGCTGGGTACGAGTATGAATCGGCCAATCGTCTGTCTGTCGTCGATTTGAAACTCAACGGTTCTTTCCAACGAACGTGTTCAACGGCCGTTTCTAACGGTTTTTCCGTTACGAAAGTTCGATATATTAAAACAGGGCGGAAATCGCACGCCTAGGCGATTCCAAACCCTACAGTCTTGTTTTAAAAGATATTAATTTTACATGACTTTTGCACTTTATAATATAGAAAATACATTAAGCAAAAAAACATTTTTGTTGTGTATTTTGTTAAATTATTAAATGAATAAAATTGACTATGACGATCAGAGCCCGTTATAATCTACTCTCTTTCTACGCTATTTAAATATCAGTAGTTTTGTACAGTTTAACATTTCATTTTTATATGATACAGGCTTACAAACGTCTGTTAACTTTTGAAACTATTATATTTGAATTTCGCTGATTTACAAATATATAATATGATATAATTATAATTAACATATACAACATATGATTATTGTTTTAAAACACAATTTATATAACTATTAATAATTAAATGTAAGTTTACACTAACATTTAAATGTTTCATTTTCAAGAAAAGCATTATAAAAAAAACTAAAAAGATCAGTTTTATTTCCTGACTTTATGACATGATGTACACTGTACTTCGTAGAAAAAGTAAACCTTTCTCCGGGGACTCAGGGTGTAAACCAGGGGTGTCCAACCTTTCAGATCTTCTGGGCCACATTGGACGAAATCATGGATTTATGGGCCGGAGTTAGCTAACCGATTTAGTGTCCTGTTTCGGGAAAAAAAACGCTTAAAAATTTAACTTGTTATTAAATATTAAAGCCAAAAAGTTCATTTTAATTTAAAAAAAAGTTTTAACCAGTTTTTGTGTTCGCGCCTCAGATGGTTCCTAAACGGTGTCTTTCCCTCGCGATAGCCAACTTTACAGGGGCATCCCATCCTGCAATGTCGGCTTCACTTCAAGTATTTTTCCGTAAAAAATGCTTGACATGAACAGGGGTATAGACACTAGATCCTGATGAATGAACACCTGTTAAAGATACAAATAACGATATCGACGGGGTCTAACCTGTAGCAAACAACTCAGTTACGAAAAGCTTGGATTCATTACGCGCTTTTATATTTACTGCAAACAATAAGAATAACAAAATATTACAGCTGAAAATAAATAAATAAGAAAATGTTAAAATATATCACATACATCCTGTACCAGATGGTCCCACCACCACCCTTCGTACCATGCGTGAGTGTACCAGGAAGTCTCAGCTAGTTTAGTGTAACACCACCTCTGTGCCACCCGTCACTTCATTGGTCCAAGGAGTTCGTCCTCTCTGACAAAAAACCGGGGAACAACCCGATCGGGACACTTCATATAAAAACACAAGCACGATGAGTAAGATAGAAGGTCACTTGACGTGTGTGTGTGCGCTCTGTTGGATATCTACCTACCGCCGCCGTTCGTCTTCATCGACTTGATTCTCGCCGGACTGTTCGTCGTCAACTGTTCCAACCCCCTTTCTGAACAAACTTATACTAATCCGAAAATATCACCACCTACTACTGCCGAAGATAATTGGAGACTTTCCTGCTGTGAAAACGTTAAACTTTATTATCCTAAGGTATTTTATTCAGCCCGCGATTAATTGTAAGCTCTCTCTCTAGGATCCTCTTGTAAACTCGATTTCGGTCGCGACTCTTCTAACTTTTATTAGCAACTTTTCTAATGAATGAATTTATATTACGACGACAAGTAAAGTATGTATTCCTGCAACATTCCTTTCAAATAACCTGTACAATCATGTATTATCTAACCTTTGATAAATACTAAACTGTAAATAACTCTAAAATAAACGGGTATTTTAGTTATAAATATCTCATGAGTGCTTTTCTTCTGTCCCTCTCTCAGTTCACTCCATTCCGGGTCCAAACTCATACCTAACCGCTCGCGCGAACTTGTGGTCTCTGTATCGACCTAAGGTTACAGTGGTGTCATCCTGACGTGGTATCGAAGAGATACCGGCTGTTCGGTCACATATGCAATTAGAGGTATAATACATTGTGTACCATTTTAAGAACCATTTGAAATGACGTCACTCCATATGATAGATTAAAACTGCAGCGAGACGTTTATGGACACCACTGCTGCAGAACTTAGTGTTTTTCCCGAGCAGGAAAGGAAACCGTAAAAACCTATAAAAACATGTATATTAACCTAAATACAATTAAAAGTTATATATTTTATTGAAACCCTGTGTAAGGCCGCGACTCTACTAGCCGTAAAACAACCGTAAAACCCGTCGCCGTAAAAGCTTTTAATCACGTGACCTATTTGCGTTTGCGCTCGGATTGCGGTGGAGTCCGGCTAGCGAAGCTTTTTACGGCGATAGTACTATTACGGTGTATACGTGATATATCGATATAAAGACAATAATTAAATTCTACGAGTTTTTTCTGTACTATAATTACAAATATAGTAAAAGTAATATCTTTACTTTCATATATTGACTTTTATTATTATATTATTAAGATAATATACAGCACTTATAAGCTTAGCTTTTTTATTATATACTCCTATAAATTGAAAGATTTTCCTTTGGCCGTTCATATCGCGTGTTTTAGGCATCCATTATTATAATCGGGATACCTCTTGTCGTAGATACATGAATACTTTCGGATGTTTTCGATAAATCTTTCCAGATCTTCTAGAATAGCCACGAGAGAACGTACACAAAAGCTCGTTTTCCGCCATTTTCGCACCGTGTCACGATGACCTAGATTTCACTGACTTCTGATTGGTGGATGGTACCGGTTTACGGTCGTATTCGCTTCGAAAGTTGAACACTGCTCAACTCGCTTTTACGTTGGTTTTACGACCTGCTCAGGCGTAAAATATCATGGTCACGTGATTAAAAGCTTTTACGGCTAGGAGTTTTACGGCCCTTTTACGGCTAGTGGAGTCGCGGCCTAACTCTTCTACTTAGGTTAAAACCATGTATATTGAAACTTATATAATCAAACTCAAACATTGTACACTGAAACCACGTACTGAAACCACTGTAGGTCTATTTGCACTGGTATTTAAAATACCAGTGCAAATAGACCTACATCATAGAAGTAAAATCTTACACTATATATATATATATATATATATAACTTTATATAAAACTCATATAACTATACCTGTATATAAATAAAACTTAAAATACTATACAATAGGGTATAGTAAAGCTAAATATAACGTATAGCTGACTTAATTAGTGAATGCTATAATACGCTTCTTGTCTACTCTTCTTAATGACTTGTGACTAAGACTTAACTAAGTAAAGAGAAAGACCCAATGTCATACTATATACAATACATCCATATACCCTAAAATCAATATGTATCTATGTATTATAAAACGATAAAATCAATTTATATATAAAGAACCGGATTATACATAGATTCTTACAATCATCCTATGTCTTAACATACCATGTAAACTCTGCCACATCTCGTAAGAGATGTGGTAGAAATAAACCAGTCAAGAGGTGAAATTCACCATTTTATAAAATAAAAATTAACTAAAACACATACAAAACTACAGACTTCAATTACGATCGGCACTATTGATAACGATAAACAGAAGAAAAACGAGTCTAGTCAAAGCTGTCTAGTTGATAAAAGCGATTGGGTTCTCGAAACCATTGCGAAGTGGCACTTGGTGGTCTTTAATGATTTAAAGGAAAATTAGAATTTGTATATAAGAACAACTTTTACTAGATAGAATTGAAAAGAGTAAGTTTTCCCGAAGCGATAGAGTTTATTTCTAAAACAACCGACTATTTATTAATTCCAAGGTTGTAGATCTGAACGATAAATTTCAAATAACAACTTGGCTATTTAATATTCAAGATTGCTAATAATGTATAAAACTTTTCCTCGAATATCTGATAAATTCGCCATAACAATATGTATATAAACACTACGTTTTAATTTAAAAAGCAAAATTATTTCTATAATTAATACAATATACGAATTCTTCAGTCACATTACTGGAAATCAACTTTTTATATAAATTAAAATAATTACTAAGATGCGGAAGAAAAACGTAATATACCAGATTTCATATAAACCTTGATTAATCTTATTGATTTAAACGATTAATAACAAACCGTAAAGTATAATTAACACGTATCACAGTGAAAGGCGTTTGAAACTTTCTTTGTATTATAAAAAAGCGTTTTATACATGTTAGATTAAAATTTAAAAATTAAATTGGTTTTAAATATAGTTCTTTTGATATATAATGTAAAAATAGAATCACATTATATTGTTTATTCGTAATTTTAGCACAAGAAATTACTTCTTACGGCTGGTTGGACGTTAGCGGCAATAGCTGTTTAAAATTTAAACAATTGTGCTAGGTTATCTAATGACACCGTAAAATTAAATATTAAAAAAATGTAAGTAAAGATAATAAAAAACTGTAGTTTTGTATGTGTTTTAGTTAATTTTAATTTTATAAAATGGTGAATTTCACCTCTTGACTGGTTTATTTCTACCATATCTTTTATGAGGTGTGGCAGGGTTTACATGGTATGTTAAGACATAGAATAGAATTCTCTTACAAGCAGTGGTGATATTCGGCGGGTTCGCACAGGTTCGGCAGAACCCGTTGTTAAAATTTTCGGTTTCGCGAACCTTGTTAAACACACGGAACATTTCTCAGTGGGTTTGTTTTTTTAAAAAAATATATTAAAATATGCGTATTATACTCTGTAATACTACTAAACTAGGGCCTTATACCCCGTTCGCACCGAGCATTTCAATCTAGATTGTGAGCAAGGTCAGGGAGTATGTCTTGGTGCGATCACTCTCGACCGTTTCAATCGAGGTTTAATCGCGATCGATTCAAGAGTGTTGTTGAAAGTAGATCCAGTCATAAGAGAGATCCCACAATCCCACGCGCGCGAGACAATACAAGATGGCTGTGGAACACGTGTCGGGCTATGGACAGCGAAAGAAAAAGTATAATGTCTCGAGAGATGATGACATGTGCTTATTTCTAGAAGCGCAATATTGCGGTAAAGAATTTCTCTGCCTTGAAAAAAAAAAAAAAAAAAAGGTCGACAGCTCTAAAATACTATTGTTACCTGGCCTTCTCCCATGGCTCGTTACGTTCTAAATACGCCACTGATTGTTAGATATATGGTTGCAAAAAAAGGTATTGTATTTATTTCTAGCCAAAACTTTCATTTCGTTTGTCGGTGATTGTCAGGTAAAAATTTTCTGCTAGCGAACCCTTTGTTAAATATTTCGAATATCACCACTGCTTACAAGTATTACAAATTTTAAATCTCTGACAAACTAATAAATGAAGCCATTGTTATTAAGACAAATGTTGCAAGACGATCTTTCTGTATTGTTAAAATCACTGTTCAAAATATGTTTTAGTCAATATAATTATAGGCCTGGCAAACTAATCGCGAATCCGCGTAAAATACCCGTTAGGTTAACGGAGCATTTACCGGCCGCAGTTTTGTGTCGGTTTTCCTACCTACAAACTAAATATAGTACTTATAAATAATTCTAAAGTGCTATATTGTAAAGAATTATTTATTTATTCTAAAAAATTACTATTAAGTGTATTAAATTGTTTCTCTGCACTACGAACACAGAAATAAAAAAAATTGTGGCTATTTTTTATTTTAAGCAGTTTATTAGACTTTATGATAAACTAGCGAACCCGGCCACGATTTGTTGTAGCTAAAAATGTATCTATTATAAATGTATAACACTTCCCCGTGGGGAGGGAATTTTCAAAAAATCCCTTCTCAGTGTACATTCTCTTGACGTACCCTATTAAAACGCAATCAAAAACGTAATAAACCGCATCTAAAGTAGTATAATAGAAGCGGAGTTCTTCACGATAAGCTTTAATTTTGTCCATCTACCCGCAGGGGAAGGAATTTCGACACGTATATTATATAAAAACACGTGCGTATTCGAGTGCAACGTTGTGTTAAAATTTCAAAGGAATCGACAGGAACGAACTAACATTACATTTTTATTTATATAGATAGAAGATGATCTGTTTTAGTTCAGCCCCACAGAAAAGCACAATGCCGTACAGAAAAGCGAACTTAGGTCGTCGTACTCGCGGAGTTAGCGCCATCTGCTGGACATGCTAAACATACCTGCTTATAAGGGACGAACAAGTCCGAAACGCAATAATAGCATGTATGTGTCTAGGTAAATTTAATATAACAACAATTTTTTAATCTGTGAAACTGAGTTGCTGTATCCTTAAAGCCAGTTTAATAAGTCATGTTAACTTTTTAATGTTCTAAACATCGAATCGACATTTTAAAATGTAAGTCTATAGCCTTTTTGCCATTTGTGTTAATTACTGTCATTAAGATCGTTTTAACTTACTTTTAATTTTGTAGCAAAAAAGCTAATGAGGGACTTCATGTCCGAAATGCATTCTGAAAATGAAAAGTGTTTCTCTAAGTCTAATTTGATGTTCTGCGATGGTGTAATAAGTCTAGCGGAAAAGTAAGGTTAATCTTATTGTTCACAACTCAATACAAAAAGTGTATACAAGAAGCGCATCATAGTATTTAATGAGCTCTTTTACTAGGATGAAATTGTTTTAAATGCGAGTAAGAGAAACACTTGTTATTTCCAGTCAGGGAGGTTTCTGGACATAAGCTTTCCATATCCGGTATCGATTTTCATCTAACTCCGTCCTCGAGGTTAAGAAAGGCAGACATTGAGACGGGCTACAGTGGCAATGTATAGCTCGGCAATTCGAATGTTTTAGCCCAATGATAGCGAACTATTTGACAATGTTATATCATCACTTTCAAGATCGAAGAATAAAGGCAAAACGATAAGTCCTGGCAACGTACATTGGTGGGCAGGTTTTATCGTTTTGAGACCCCTTAAACCAAAACAGTCAAACACACGAAAAAACTCCATAGATACGCATGTGCCGTGTGTGTGTGTGTTGGTGTGCATTTTACTTAATATGTTATAATAGTGTAAAAAAAAGCAATAAAACGAAATTTGACACGGTAGCTTGTGAATAACGGACAATGATGCTAGTACATTTTGGTAGTTAAAGTTCGGGAAGTGAGGGCGATAACGTATAGTCAGTTGTCATAACTGGAGTAAAGTAAATTTTATTAATCGTCCGTGTTCTTTAAAAAGATAGATTCCATCGTACATTATATACTTTGGGTTCAAAGGGTCGCTTTTTATTTTAATGAAATGAAAAGTAATGTAAAGTTATTAGGTAAATAATCAATTAGTAAATTTACTGCTTTCGTTCAATTATATTAAATTTCTCAAAGAGTAGCGTAGGCAGATCGAATTTGTCATTATTACAAAAATTTGGCTATCAAGATCATTTGATTACGTTGTATGAAATAGATCTTTTTGATATTCTATTGAGACTAGCAAATAATTATTTGTATGAGTTCAAAGAGTATTTGTAATTGGATATTTTTAATGAATAAAACTTGGTGATCTGTCTAAATATAAAAAGACCGGTGTGTGTTATAAAAACTGTGTTACTGTTTGACGGATTATGTTTAAAAGAATAATGGCTTCGTGTATAGAATATTGTGAGTTTTGTTACTTTAGTGTATTTTGCGAGGCTTTTCATTTAGTAACTGAATGTTAGGCTATGATGTCCATCAGATAAAAGTGTTTTGATTTAGATTATTTGACGGTTTAATAAGCAATTTTTTTTAAAAATCAGATTTAATACTACAAGGAGGTCTGGATATAGTATATTAGTGGCTGTTTCAGTGTTGCAGAGTATATTTAAAAATTTATTTAATTTATCAAAGAATTTAATCGTTTTATTTCTTATATATATATATATATATATATATAGGACTATACACAAATTTTGATCGTTGCCACTTTTGTGTATATTTTATATTTGTTTAGTTATAATTATTATTGTTGTCGGTTTAGTTTGTTGTTGTTATTATCACTGCATTGTTTTAAGAGGCTTGCTATCTGCGCTGTATTATTAACGTTATTGTATTTTGTGTTATAATTGATTTGGTGATTGTAGTATGCTTTTTGTTGTATGTTTGTACATACAGGATCTCTTTGTAGTAAATTGAAATAAATATATCAATATATGATAAAACTAATGATGAAATAACAATCACATATAATTATTACATTAAAATTAATAAATTTTTTGTGTGTATGTATTCAAGTTATTTTTGACATGATCAAAGATAAACAATACTTCGTGTATTAATTACACAACTGTAAATTTACTTATAACGAAAGGTCCTTATTCAAATATATAATTTCTAAACAGATTTGATTAGATAAGTCTTAGAAAAAAAAATTACACTTAGTGAAATAACTTTCCCCGTATTTGCTAATGATATTTGCGTGTTTTCTCTAGTTTCATTCACCATTGGATGTTTTCAAGCATAAATTGCATCTATGTTAAGTTTTTGTAATTAAATCTTTGTAGATTAAATGCGCATTTTTTTCCAATAATTGCACTGTTTCTTTTCAATAAATTACTTCGTATGGTGAAGCTGATAAAAATAAATATTATGCGCCAGTCACAAGCCCCGCTTTTCGTACTTTGGGTGCACTGAATTGAGGTCATATGAAATCAATTTTTTTTATGAACGGTGTAGTAAGTGATTGGTAAAGAATTTAATAAATTAAAGTCTACATCAATTACACTAAATTTCTCCTGTGTTTTCTCTGTTTTGCTAACAACAATGTTACAGTGTTATAAGATCAGGTTGTGAAGTTGTAGCGAATGCCACAATTGTAACATCTTAGTTGATGCAGAATACAATTTTTGTTCACTGTAATTTTCTAATGTATGTAATGAAGTTTTATATATTCTTTTATTTATCACTTCGGCTTTAATATGACCCATTATAAATAATCCATCATCGACTTGACAAAACGTGACAATACTTACAAAGGTTTCCTAACACGTATAATGTCCTTTATTCTTTTCGCTGGAAAGTTTTTTACAATTATCGCATACATTGCAAACTTTTTCCCAATAGTCCAGAATATTCATAGTTACGAAATTAATTAAAAACAATGTTTGTTTAGATATAACATTTTCTAGTCGTGTGAAACCATCGTGGAATAACGATGGTTTTCAGTATATCACATAATGTACATAATCACACACTCAGAGAGGTAAAAATATCTTATTTTTTACGAAGCGAGAAAAATTTCAAAATTATCTATAAAGCAGTTTCCGAAATATACACAACAGAAAACAGAAAACAGAATTCCAACAAACTGTATTAAATTTTTTTAATCCGGCGGTGCAGACTGTGGTAGAAAAGAAAGTACTGGGTCTGAAAAGTGAAAATTTCAAACTTAAGACTTTCTCTTTGCCACTGAGGAGCAGGGAAAACTTTTGGTCGATTGATCCAATTTCACGAGGTTTCCCATTGAGCTGTGTTAGTTTTATTGTTTTCATGCTTATAAAAATAAAATTGTACCGAAAGAAATGAAATGTATTGAAAATATTATTCAAAATAACAAAAGCACAAATTTATGCCAATTGAAACTGTTCACAGGAGCTACTCGTTATTTCGAAACTAAAGAGACGAAAAAATCGCTAATTCGAATTATTCGAGAATGACATAAAGCATTTGACATATAGGCAGAAATAATTACGGTGTCGAATTGCGTTATTAAACAACGACTTTCTCGGAAACCAATCTGGCTTAATTTCACCTGGTAACAGAAAAAAACGGTCGGGATCGAGAAAATAAATTAATAACCATTTAAAAAACAATTTTCGAGTCCACAAGCTATTTAAACCCAGGCGACAAAGACAATGCGTACTTTGCCACGGCTTCCCGCGAGGCTATGACCCTCGCTGGGGTGTTTCACGCAAGCTTCCATTTTTGTTTTTTGCCGATATATCATCCAAAAGGTATAACCTTCGTTGAGAGAAACTTCGGAAATTCCGAGCTTCATTCACCAGACATATTTTCCAGTTCGAGAACTGGACATAGAGTGCAGTGTCCAGTGAACGTTAGAAAACCATCTTCATCTCCAAACTCGGCTCTGTTGCTTTTAAATAGGGTTTTTCTAACAGGGGCCGCCCCGTGGCCGAGCGGACTTCGACCCGCACTTTGAATGGACTAGTCCCTGAAAACTGGGAGTTCGGTCGTGGGTTCTGGCCGCGCTCGGACAGGCTGGCCACGTGAAGTTTTCCGGGTTTTCTCCACATCTGTAACGACGAAATAGAAGCCAGCGTCCTTTTAGAAGACCCGTAGCCAAATCGCCCAAGTGTCGCGTTGCCATAACTTAACAAACGAAACGAACCGAAACGTAAACAAAAATTAATTGATGTATAGAAATGCAATCGATATTCAAGGTGAAATGTATGACGTGATGTACGTTAAGAAGAGTTTGAAACTAAGTACCGAGTTTCTTAGCAATTGGACGAACGGCCTAGAAGTGTATAGATAACAAGTAAACAAACATCCTGATTTATAATTGCACACGTCTTTCTTCATAGTTACCCACAAAAAAAAAACAAAATAAAATTAATTGACATGCGCTGCGATTATCATTCTGTAAGTCCGTTTCTTATTGTTACATAAACAATAAATTTTAAGAATACCTCTTCAGCTATTGTTGAAGAGAATTATTCGATTGAGTAAGTTATCGAGGGCAAATTTGGTTTAAAAAATGGATATTATGAATAAGTTAAATGCTTTTTATTGTACGATTATATCTAGTATTTAATAATGTGTTCGCAATGAATATAAAAAGATGCAATTAATCGTAATTTTCTTCGAGATGTTTAAAAATCCCAATAAAAATGTTATACGTTGGAACGATATTTAACTTTGCATTCATTTTCTGCTGGAGACAATTACAGCATTAATCGTATTTTCTGCAAATGAATAACAGTTTATTATTTTATTTCTGCATCTTTTCTAATATTTAAGTATTCGGTCCATTAATATGAGCATAGAAATTACAAAAACATTCTTGCAATAAGAGAAGATATTCAAAAATAAGATTGAAATCTATTGTTAATTTAAAATAATCTAATGAAAAGTTGTCACAACTGTAATCTAAAGGCGAACATACCAGTGTATAATCTATACTTACGACTTGATTTCCAGTACATTTCAGCTTTTGGTCATTGAACGATATACCATATTTGCTATATTTTATATTTACAAATGATTTGGTCTATTACATTATTTATCGATATTGCTGAATTCAGGTACAGGAAATAAATCGATCTTCACTGCTAGATAAATAAAAACAATTCTCATTTATAAGAAAGAATAAGAAATGTGGCAATTATTTTTAATTCGCTAAAATTATCGATTGATTACCCTTTATCTTTTACCGTTGTTTCTCGAGTATAAAGGTATAAATGAACATTTGATTATTTACATTTTTGAAGTTATTCTACAAACTGAATATTTAAAACTCATTTTACTCACACTTTTTATTAAATTGTATCAATGAAGATAACGTAAGTTTTTGAGTTTACGCTAATAAATATCCATTCATTTACTTCGACCCAGATTAACTCTTTACTAATATTACATTTTCAGTTGACTTTAAGATTGAAACAATTCACTCTTTCAACACTATTAATAATGTCAAATCACAATACAATCTTTTCGTTTTCATATCACGAATATATTTTCATTTCATCTTCGAAAATGTGTGACGCTTCAATTAGAATATTCCAGTTTTTTCTAGAAAGTTCCAGAACCTAGAGGTGAAATTTCGTACATAGTTAGGGTACATCACGAAAACGCACACTAAGAAGAGATTTTTCGAAATTCCCTTTGCAGGGGGAGACGGAGAGCATTACGTCTTAACCTGAAGAACGGCTTCTACTTTACTATTTTCGATGCGATTTTTTGTTTTCAATTACGTTTAGTCTTTATTGAGTACAATATAATTGAATTGCTGTATGTTAGATTTCAATGCGAAACGTCTTTGTAATCCAAAAATCATAGTTCTAACCGAGAATTGCTGTGAGACCGTCTACTATAATTTTTTGGATTAAAAAGACGTTTCACATTGAAATCTTCATTGAGTACTTAGGGGTATTAAATTGATAACATTTCAGACATCGTTCTAAATATTCATTATATATTTCGATTTTTTAACCAAATGTTCGAACCGTTTTAAATTCGAATTTCTTTTTGGATATTGGTTCGATTATAGAACGATTGAAAACGTTCCAGAAAATTCATCAAATATTCATTAAAAACAGTTCGTTTGATTCTCTGCAATTGTCATTATTGTCAGCAGTAGGTATTAAATAACAATTACTATGGTTGTTAAAATATTGAATGTAAATAGGGTTTGCTTGCAAAATCCGTGCGAGCGAAGCCGCAGGAAACAGCTAGTGAAAAATATAGAACTCTGTTAATGATATTGTCTGCGGAAAGGGACTAAGATTGACTAATAGACTAAGACTCCTCCCTAAGATTGAATAAAAACTTCCAACAATTTAATCGTAAAAGTGATTGAGATGTGAGATACCTTACGTCCTCGACCACGGGATGGTTTGATGTCTTTTGTATCGATGCAATACAGTAGCTATAAAAAACTTGTTCAAATACCCAAAATAAATTTTAAAAATTAACAATCAATTTATTGATATAATTATTTGTCTGCAAGCTTCGCTTTCAGGTAACGTTTCTGGAGATGCCCAAGCTGTTGAACGAAGTGAAAGATTCAAAAACATGGCTAGTAAAATTCTAGTCTCCATAGACGTCTGAACATCGGTGAAGTGAAGATAAGTGAACAGCACAAGTTTTGCTGGAAAAAAAATTCTTTAATATATTTGTTTCGGTGAAATGTTTAACGTGATACATAAAGACCACTTTGCTCCTATTGGTGATAATGGAAGAACTCGAATGGCTATGTAACTAAATCGCGAGTGTAAGAACGTGAATACTGAATCTATTGTTACTTAATTAAGAATACGTGAAACTGATCAAAAGAAACAGAAATCATTGAAGAAAGTATTGCGGTAAAAACAAAGCATTTGACAGTAGTTGAAACACAAAGTTCGGACCGGCATTATTTTAGGAGAGCTGATATCAGTCAGACAACTTCTAACTTGGGAGTTTTTCGAAACAGTGATGCTGTTTCGAAAAACTCTCCAGAAAGGCCTTACAATGCAGACAAAAAAAAATTAATACTGTCTCTTGTAACAACATTCAAAACCTTCAATTGGACAATGTAAGAATCAAAGTACCGGATAGATCGAATAAAAATCAATAATATCTCTGGTCATAAAAAATAAGTTCATCATCAACTTGACACGAAGGTAAGAAAACTGAAATCATTATACACTAGAAATCTATCTATATTGTGCAGAAACAGTACAATCAGCGTCGAATAATAAATTATTGTACAGGAAGTGGTTAAAAAATTATCCTTCGTCGGAAGCCAAGGATTTAAAAACCGCGATTGTTTGAAGAAGTGTTAAACAAAATATGTTTGTGGATATCATATTTTATGTACAACTCTAAATGTATAATAGTCGACCTTTTGCAACACGTATGTTTTCTCTATTATCACGAGAATTTTCATAAATAATTTTTTCCTATTTAACTATTAAATCGTGTTTATTATAACCAGGACTCGACACATAAGAGTACTTGCTTGCCAGTGAATACTAGATTCGTTAAGCTGTGAGCTAAAATTTACAGCCAAACAAATAATACAAATATAAAATAACCGTTCTAAAAAATTTTGTTTACATACTATGGTGTTTATATTGATTAATGTACAGTACGTTTTCTTCAATCCAATGTGTTTAGAAAAGTTTTAAAACTTCATACGCTACGTGATGTAGTAAAGTATTACAGGGAATGTCTGGATTTACGGTAATTTCTGACTGAGGGCTTCGGACTTCTACAGTAACCTGTAAATAGATGTTTGCAATTTCTGTGCGCTCATTACGTTCCAAACTGTTCTTATAGCATACTACCAATTTTAAATTGTACGTTCTGCTTTCCTTGTTTTGTTTCTGTTTTGTGATGACTGCAGCAAAACGGGGGGGGAAAAAACGTTGAAGAAATAAAGAAAATTGCTGGTAATGCCTTAATTTTGTTTTGTGTGAGAAATTTCGAACACCGTTTATTAACATTAGTATCTCAAAAACTTAATGGTTTAAATAACCCGACGATGGTTTCGATTTGTGAGAAATGTGCAGTAAATAAAATCAGAAATTGTTTATCATTCGCGAAATATTACGAACGACGATCAATAGAAAATCAGTTTAAATAATTTATCACTATAAATGTTAATTTTAAACTCGAACTAAATTATTTTAATTATTATAAAATAACTATTAGTTTAAACGTATTTAAAAAAAAACATTTCTTGATTTCAATAGTTATAACAGTCTTTCAGAATGCAAAAGAGATTTTTGTTGTATTCTAAGGACATAGTTTTTAATGTTTCGAAACGTATTTTAAAAATAACACGAATCGAGAAATAGGAAAATAAGCGTATTACGTTTTTATATGCTCCGTCGGTACTGTGAGACGTACAGTACATATACAAGTATTCGATTGACTTGCGTTGTTTTATTTGTCTTCTTTACCTGCCAAATGAAATACGTGACAGAAAGTCAGACCGGTATTTTCGATAACACCAAGTTGAAATTACAATTACACGATATAAAACACATCTTTATGTAACACTGTAAATAATTTTTATATTTTTATTACTTCAATTTTATCTAATTTTATGCAATTGTAATACAGTAATTGATAACTGATTGCAGTACTTTTACGGTTATAAACTACAGCTTAATATATATTTATAATATCAAGACTAAATATTAATTTTTAAACAATAATAACAATAAGATTAACACTGGCAAACACAAAACAGAACACGATATGTTATGTTCACAGATAATAAGATTAGAGAACAAATCATTAACCGTTTTTATTGGTCAAACTTTCTTTCAGCTAATTCCTGCCTAACAAATGAAGAATTTTTTTTTCCTCGAAAACAAGAGAGAGAGAATACTGAATGAAGAATAGCAGGGGTAAAAAATAAAGCGTGAAAGGCAGTTTCCATTGTTATTAAACACACAACTTTCAGAAATGTTAGTAAGGCGTACGATTCTCTATATATAAAAAGTATTCCGAGAATAGTGGATAAACTTCCTTGTATTATGGGAAACCCGACGCGATACAACGAATCTTTCATCTTTGCATTCGACGTTCTGCAGGTCGACGTCACAAAGGCGTACGCAATATGAGCCGGATAGTTAATGCAAAATCCGATGCACATAACCAAACTGGTCAAAGACATTATATCTAAGTGAACTCCCCACATGCTCATGTAACCCAATGTTTCTATCGTAGTAGAAACAACAGAAGTTGCCACCACAAGAGAGCAGAAAATATTTGGTATCACAATAAAAAATACAATCGCGATCAATAAACCTGTGATCCAAAACAGTTGTTTAGCAATGCCATCGATAATTACTCCTTGTTCCATCGTACTTGACATTAAAGTGTGAATTAGGACCGGAAAAGGTGCTTCATCTGCAATTTTCGAAAACTCATTCATTGTAGCGATTTCAGTTTCGCTGTTAGATATTTTTTTTGCGATAACAAAAAATCGACTGCAAGTAATTTCTGAGCCATCCTGGCTGAATACCAAATCATCTGAAAATTGTTCTGCCGCTTTAAATCGCAGAAAAACTTCGCGAAGTCCTTCCATAAAATCGTTTTTGTTCGACATGTTGTATCCTCTTAAGGTATATCGTGCAACTGGATTTCTCTGAAATTCTTTGTAATATTTTAACCAAGAGACAGTAAAACGTGAATCGGCTATATGTGGATGAGCCTCAAATCTTCCAAGAAGATCTTCCACCGATTTCTGAAAGTTTTCGTCTGAATAATCGAGTGTCTTGTTAATAATTATGTGAACAGGAAATGTGTATTCAGTGAAGTATTTGAAATATACTCGTGAACTTTCGTATATTTCTGAACCGGAGGGATACATGATTTGAGGATCCAATCCTTGCTTTAGAAAATACACTCCGTAACATCCAAGTCCTAAGTTGATAAAATACAGAATTAACACCATCAGTTTCGTTGGTGTGTAAATAATGAAATCTCCCAGTTTATCCCTAACTGTTTTCGTGAAGAAGTCTTCGTTTTCTTCTGTTCTTTCATAATCGTATGGTTCGTGTGCTGAAAAATGATGATTTTATCAAATTTCATAAAGTTTTAAATTATAATAACGATTTTTAATTATGTAGAATCTATTTTATGAAGTTATGAATTTATATTTATCACAGCATTGTACAGTAACAGTCATTTTACTCTAATTTGTTAATGCTGCTAATGCATGTTTTTATGGCAAAACTAGTTTGTTAAAAATTTGATTAAAATTTATATACCTCGATGTGAAAATTAAGTTGTCACTTTAAATAATACAAAAATTATTACAAGTACATGTAAAAAAAACAAAAGTTAATACTGGTTTGGGCCACATTTGTCTTATATGATGGCACGTTAACATCATGGCATCAAACCCACCAGGTATTCGATATTTAGCTGTTTCATCGAATAAGGTCGGCCAGTAAACTAGTAGGTTTTTTGTCTTAAATTTTAGGATTCGTCGATTTACCTTCTTCTAGACACGTTGGTTCTAATTTAAATATGGACTTTTGGGTGGCCAGGTTAGCACTTCAAAATCCTAAGAAGTCATAAATGATTGTCGAGGTTGGTTGAAAGTTATTGTCGTGTTAAAACATCGATTCGTTATTGATGCTTATATCTAGCGGAAATTGTTTTATAATATTGTTTTATACAATTTCTAAACCATACCAGGTTAACTCTTTCTACAATTTCTATGACGAGTTATTTATGTGAATACTTACTTTTAAACACGTGGTTTCGGCTCATTTATGCATTGTTCTGTAAATTTTAACAGTAATTATAGCCAAAAAGCTAACATTAAGTGATATAATGGTGTTCTTCTAGATACTTGTCTAGTTCCACGTTCTATCTTTGGTAAATTTGCATTGGCAGATAAGGCAAAAGACCTCGTTTAGTGTTTGCGTATGCTATTATTTTACTGACCACGTACTTTTGACTGCTACTATAATAACATTTTCAAACATATTTCGAAAGACAAACTAACCACCTACCTGCAAATTTCATTCTTCAAACTTACCTGAATATTTCTCACTCTGCTTATAAAGAAATATCGAATACAATGTGCTTTAAATTTAAAACTATTAAATTTTCAGCAAGGTTGAGGCCCAAGTTTTAAACGCAAAAACGTGTACGTCGGACGTTTGGCGCCTCTTTCCTGTAAGCCCAAAAGTTTGACAATGGAGTTTGAAAAGTCAGTGGAATCGTGCTCGACATTCCAAACATCGTTGCCAAACTTCAAGGCATAC
>NW_027122370.1:0-4316 GCF_030686945.1 Centruroides vittatus | reverse complement strand
AACACTATTCATTTAGTTTTTCAGTAATCATAAGACTGATTTTTCATTGTTTCCTATACTCAGTGTTTCTGTGATTTTTGTCAATGATTTATTTATTTAAAATAATTATAATAGCTTATCAGTAGAGCATCGATTCTCCGGACCCTCGTATTAACCGACTTATCGGTGTAACCGAGCGCGTTCTAAGTCGGCAAATTCAAATATCCGCTAGTGATGTGGCGGGCTACAATATTTGGTTATGTCTTGGCTGACTGTTTAATATTATTTTGTTGTTAAATTATTGCATGTTTTAGCTGGCAGCAGCTGGCGACGACATGAAGGGAGGCTAGTAATTCGTAAACCAGGCCTAATTACACTATAATCTGAATAAATGTATTTATTTTATACTTTTCGGTAATCCGACTTTTCAGTTATCCGACCAACCCCAGTCCCGCCAATTGGAGTCGGATAATCGATGCTCTAGCTGTACTTATATTTACATTTAAATATTATTGTAAGTAAAGTGATAATACTAATTTTTAACAATTTACTTCTGTAACGTAATTGCTTTAATATCTGGGTAAAAGTTTTTTGCTGAAACACCACGGGGCCGCGAAATTTTGCGCTCACTCAAATTTTACCGGTCCGCAAGCCAAAAAAGGTTGAGAAACGCTGTTGTAAAAGATGTAAGGCGAGCAGGTCGAGAGGAAAACTGTCAAACTGAGTCAAACTGTAAAACCTTAGGATAATTATCCCGTAGGATAACTAGAAAATAAATCATACTTTTACCAAAATGAGTACTATTGAAGGAATTTACCTTATTTAAAACCTATTAGATATGTTTTAATACACCGAGATTAGAGTCCGCATCTAGCTCCATCACAACATTATATGTTATCGGTTCTATGTTTCTGTTCTTTTTATTATTGTTATTTATTTACGTATTTATTTATAGCCATTGTTGGTGGCCGCAGCTGGCATCTGTGTGGACCCTTGTGCCGGAAAACTATTACTAACGCAAGTCATACTTTATATGGCCTGATATTTAACCGTTTCGAAAAGTCGAAAGACTGCTCAACAAGTGGTTAGATAGAAGCTGCCATACAGACATTATTCCAATTAAAATGAAGGTTTTTGAGCAAAGTATAAAAAATTACTTTAACGCCTGGAAAATGGATTTAGTCTCGACACAAATTATTTTATTAAATAATATATATATTAACGCTATCTCTGAGAAAGTTCGAACGGAAATAATCATAGCATATAATCATTATACGACATAATATAATTATAATATATGTAATAAGTAATATATAAACATACATAATATGGCATAATATATTTTATCAGAAACAAATTATTCAAAAAAGGCATCAAGTCATTCCAGTAGTAGTGGTTTGAGTAGCACTGATCACAAAATTAATTTCATGAGACATACTGATCACAATTAAATTAATTATAAATGTTTTATAATTTGAATTAATTAATTTATTTTAACAATATTTGATCACAAAATTAATTTTCTAATTACAAATTTGAATTAAATTCATTTTATTTTGACAATAAGGTAAAGTTTCTGTATTAATTATTAAATGAATAAAAATTTATTGAGTAAGTTAAAATGATTCAATTTTTGCAGGCTGGTAACTAAATTTCTTTTTAAAATATATCAACTAGATATATACTTACAATTCATCGTGTTGAAACTTCTAATGAAAAATTACTTTTTATTTTTACTTAAATTTAAAAATATCGCGGTTGAGAATATTTGCTATACTAATATTTCAGTAAATTTAAAACATGACAATTTGAAATAATATTTTATTATTAGAAAATAAGTTGCACTGGTAATTTTTAAAATAAAAATTTGTCGAGTAAATTAAAACACAACAATTTGAAATAATGTTATAACAAAAAGACAAAGTTTAATATATTCTTTCTAATTATTAATTTGCAATAATAAATTTTACAATTTGTTCTAATACGGAAATAGTTCAATATAATAATTATTTAAATTATATTTCTTACTTATTTATTAAATACCTATACAATGTATTCATTTTGAAAATAGCTATTTTTTGTTTAAGAATTGTTCGTAAGATAGAATATTGCAAAAAGAACATTTCTTTTTAAAATATTTGTGGTAATAACAATTTTTTAAAATATTATCCAATCTTAGACATCCAAAGAAGTTCGATGTCTAAATAATTGTAGTTGCATTAAGAGAATAAAAATTTCTATCTGCCCATTTTTTGCCAATATTTGAGGATTTAGGTACTCCCAACTTTTCAATGTCAAATGATGGAACTTTTTATGTTATATATTGTTTCGGTTAAGTTTAAAAAATTAAATTTGCCCTCTCTTGTATTATATCGTACTTTTTATATAAATTAAATAAAATTTCATATACCTTACTATGAAAATTCCCAACATCCAAAATTATATTTTTTGTATGATAAATACAGCTCATGAAATTCACAAAATTAATTTTTCGAGTAAGATTACAAATTATTATTTAATTTAATTAATACATTTTTATAATTTAAGTACATTTCGAGTAAATTAAGATCACAAATAATTTTTCAGGATATAAATAATTTGTCGTGTAATAGTTTTATTGTCAATACTGAAATTAATTTTCTTGATTGATATTCAGGTACACAAAATAATATAACATTGAAATTATTTTGAAAAGGTTTTTAGGTTACAGTTTATTTAAGTGTTTCCACTGTTTTCTTCAGTTTATCTAAAGTAAGACATATTTCTGCATGTAAGTGCAGGAATAAAGTTTCGCGACGGCTGATGATAATTCTCGATTTAATTTTTGATATTTTGGAACTCGTCAATAAATTGTTGGTCAGGTTTTTGGTAACCAGAAACAAAATTCCAGTTTAAGTAATCTTGTAATTTGCTTAAAGTTGTGGTTTTTAATTTTTGGTATTTTAAAACCTAACTTGGTATTTTATATCTAACTTATGTATGAAGAGGATAATAAAATTATCTGAAAGAGGTTGGAATTTGGCAACTTTATTCCAATTAAATTTTAAGTAAATTAATTTTTCAAGAGAAATCTTGATCACAAAATTAACTTTAGATGTCCATTAAATTAAGATTACAAATAATTTGTGGTGTTTAATTTTTTTTTCAGGTTATAAATTATTTTCAGTTCAGAAATTTCTCGGGTAAATTACAATTATAAATAATTCTATTCTCAAAAAACTACTCAACCTGTTTTTTTAGTTTTCATATTTAGAAAACTTTTCACTTCATTTCTTTAGTTTTCATGTAAAATCTTGTACCAGTGTAACAGTTAGGCAAAGTTTAATATATTCTTTCTAATTATTAAATTTATTATTATAAAATGAATTTGCATTAATAATTTTTACAATTTGTTCTAATATAAAGAATAAATTATAACGCGACAACTTAAAATAACATTTAGCAATAAGACAAAGTAAAATACAGAAATAGTTCAATATAATAATTATCTAAATTATATTTCTTACTTGTATAATTAAGAATTGTCCGTAAAATAGAATATCGCAAAAAGAACATTTCTTTTTAAAATATTTGTGGTAATAACAATTTTTTTAATATTGTCCAATCTTAGACACCAAAGAAGTTCGATGTCCAATTTTTGAGGATTTAGGTACTCCCAACTTTAATGTCAAATGATGGAATTTTTTATGTTATATATTGCTTCGGTTAAGTTTAAACAATTAAATTCAATTTGTTTTCCGTTGTAATAAATTATATCGTACTTTTTATATAAATTAAATAAAATTCTATATGACATTCCCAACTTCCAAAATTATGTTTTTTATATGATAAATGCAGTTCATGTAAAAAATTTTCCAAATTTAACAAAATTTTTTATCTCGTGGTGATAAATTATCAAAAGTGATGAATTCATTAGCAGTAGGAAAATTCCCTGTTCCTGAGGGGAAACTATCGGCATATCATTCTGTAATTTTATATAAATAAAAAATAGGATTAATATTATTTTATATTTAATAAGAAAATAACGAAAAGATTTCATACATAAACATTTCTTACCGACCATATAGAATGTTCATTGATGTACAGTACCAAATGTTGTCTCGTCTTCCTATTTTTGATATTATATCACTATTATATTCAATTATTTCATCCATTTTATCAAATTGTTAATGTGAAATCTATAAAAATATAATTTTAAAAAATTTATATTGTAATTGAATTGAAATGAAACTTGTTTTTAAAATTTACAAAATTTAGTTACTATAATGAAATGAAAGAGAATTAAAAGATATATTACAAGAATTTTACTCAAATTGTACAGTAGCAATAATGATAAT
>NW_027122369.1:0-124469 GCF_030686945.1 Centruroides vittatus | reverse complement strand
TATAATAACGTGGTACAGTACAAAAGATTCAAAATGTGGAAATTTAAGTACTGTACATTTAAGCTTACTTTTCTGTTTATGGTAAAGACAAATATCAAATTAAAAACTTTCTTGCATTTTTTTTCTTTATATATTCTTAAGCAAGGCCATTTCTATGGTAGTAGCCCACCAATATTTCACCATTGTTTATTATTGACACTATTAGTTTGAGATCCTTTGGCTCTCATTCCAAAGCCAAAGAAATTATAAAACACGGTTTCGAAGTATTAAGAACTATTAGATGCTGTTTAAAAATCTATAATTATGCACTTAACATGAAAATAATACATAAGTGAATTGGACATTTTGTATCTATGTTAATTAAATTTAATTCAATAATGCAAACATAAAACGCAGTATTACTATAGTGTGTAAATTAACAACGAATCATAATTTTTTGTAGAAAATTTAAGCATGCAACAAACCTTTCATTTGAAAATGTCCTTTCTTCTGAAGAATATAAATATAATAATATATTCATAATACATTATGACTGATACTCACTTTTCTATATACAATCGTGCAAAAAGCAATCTTTAATTTCATTCCAATTAATTCTGTCATAATAAAATTAGTATTAATATGTAAACAAAAATATTGCAGTCACGCCAAAAAATCCAGCAACGGTTAAGTAAATATTGTATTGATTCCATTCCAACCTATTGTCAAAATAATGTACTGTTAATCCTAAGAAGTGTACTTGGCCTGCGACCACTGCCGTATCCTGCAAATATACGCGAATATCAGTTATTTAAATTATTTTAAATAACATATTTATTTATTAATTATTTTAAATAACTGATATAATTTTTCGCTTAAACATTAATATATAATTAACGTTTAAGCGAAACAATTGTGAAGTACCTGAATCAATACAAGTAAAATTAATGTTAAGAATTTCCATCCAACGAATCGTAATACAGCTTTCAGTATGTTTGGATTTCTCTTCTGTAGTTCTTTGTTCCACTCTCTGAAAACAAAATTGCAATGAAACATAATAAATTAAAACAATATCCCTAATGAATATTTCAATATTTTTTTAAATTTATGACTAATTAATAACGCTATTAATACTGTCATTTTACTACGCAAATAGTGTAAGTGTTTATTAATCCGGCACCTGTTAATACGAAGTCTATCAATTAATAATCAGTCATGCTAGTAATGTTCAAATCAAAATGTGTTTGGTCATGTAGTGTGCTAAGAACCCAAAAAACAAGCGAAACTGATTTGAAGAGTGAGTCTGGGCAACATTGCTACATGTCACAAGATAGATGTAATCTTAACTCAGAATAGTCATAGTCATATATATATATATTCTAGCAGGTGAGCCTGGTATTGACTAAACAACATATGACAAAACCAATAATTTAGATTAGAAGTGCAAAGTAATCTAATACATTATTTCATACTTCTAATCTTTTATACTACAAGAAAGGTTAGAAGTATGAAATAATGTATTAGATTACTTTGCACTTCTAATCTTAACCCCTTAACGCCCATTGACGTCTATAGACGTCAAGAGTTTTCTTAATGCTACAGCCCATTGACGTGTATACACGTCAAATTTTCAAAAATCGTTTCTATTTTCCCTATAGACGAGATAAGTCAGGAAAGGCTTTTGATACATTCTATTGGATGTCGTTTATGACCTCAGCAAGTTTTGAAATTATACATCCAATAGAAGTTTATATTTTGGACCATTTTTTCGGTCCCCACCTATTGAAAGAGTATTCATGATCGAAAATTTCGTAATGTATTTGAGTATTCACGGTAAATGATGCACATCTGGCTAAAAGCCAGTCTTCCCCTGAAAGTTACTTGGGAATATCCCGCCAGCTTAGACAAACAGCTGTTTTCAAGGACATTAAGCATAGTACACCGAACTGCGGCGCGTGTCACGTGATCCGTCGCGATTTTTTGTTATGTGACAGATAATTCGTTTCTAAATAATACCTAACAAAAGAAATAAAGTTTTATGCTAAAATCTTTTAGATATGTATTTCATAAATTGGTGTATTAAAATGTTTTTTTATTTTTGTGGGTGTTTTTCCTGTAAAACACAAAAAAACAATGTTAGGTTAATGATATTAGTCTCAACATATAATATAAATGATAAGAAGAAACTGGTATAAAAATTATTAGAAAATAACGAAATACATTCGAGTATTTACAGTAACTAGTTCTGACGTGTGTAGAAAACTTACACCCCCTCAAGCGTTGTTTTGGAACATCCCGCGAAAAGTTTACAATCAGCTGTTCTCAAGGTCATCCAGCTGTGTATCTGCCTGTGCTAGGTGTCTCCTTGCCAGTTTTGTGTTATATGAAAAATAATAAGTTTCTAAATAATAGATAATAAAATAAATAAAGTTTTATACTAAAACTTTATAGGAATTCATTTTATAAAATGGCGTAATATAAATTATTCTGATTTTTCGTGGGTTTTTTGTAAAGCTTTTATGTCAGCATATAAAGCTAGAAACTAATAATTATAAAATAAGTATTATTGTGATATAAGAAATTGTTTGTACTGTACTTGTGTAAAAATTCTTTTTTGTACTAAACGAACTGCACCCTTGTATAGCCTTATGGTGTCAAATTTCATTGTTTACAATATACTATTTCTCTCTTCATGACAAAGTCCAGGGGGTAGTGTGGCTCAAGCAATGTAGGACAGATAAAAATCTTTCTCTGATAATAAGATAATGAAAAATATTCATATACAGAATTTTCATAAAAACTCTGCGTTCTTCTATCAAAAACATGATGTTCTGCAGGAAAAGCATGTTTACAGATGCAAGTGTCGTTTCAAGTGTTGTATCTCGCTTCAAATTCGCGCTACATTCAGTCTGTTTTTTTCATTTACTAGCAAAGTCATATTACAGTTTACCGTAGTTTTGTATTTTGTTATTCACGAATTTAAAATTATAATAAAATTTTAAATTTCCGAACTAAACAGAAAACAATTTATTTATTTATATAAATTCGCTAAAATATCGTGCATTTATTAGTCACACATATCTTTCGTTTGAAAAGAAAACAAACTGCTAGCTACAGCAAGTGAGAAGTTATTGCCATTATTCACACTACTACTCTAATTACTCTCCTAGGAGGGGAGTGGATGAGTCATCTGAGGGTCGAAGTCAACAAAAGTTTTCTTAGTGATAATGTATAAGAAACATTATTTTTATATTATTTCGGCAATTTTTACAATAATCGACTATACTACGCAATTTTACATGCAATTGTTTACATATTTTCTCATATTATGTAACAGCGAGGGGAAATGTTTACTTTCACAAATAATTTATATCTTTACATTTCTAAAATAATGTTTACTCACCTAAATACTCTCTAAGAACAATAAATTAGCAAATTAGAGCTAATAAACGATAGAAACAAGCAATTTTATAACGATTGTTTACATATTTCAAAGACTGTAGCCTGTGTAATGTTTAGGGCGACAAGTACAAGGTCCAGCGAGCACGATAGTAGAAATAAATAACTAGATTTTATTCACGTGACAAAGTAATTTATTTTCGCTCTAAACAGGTTCTTTGGATCCCAACAACTACAAGTAACTACTATACACACACACGTTACAATCTATACTAACGAATAAAAGATCAACGAGCGCGACAACTATACGCGGGCCGAAACTTACAAACTAATACTTATGCTAATTATAACTAAGGAAAGAAGAGAAGATGAAAAATAGAAGAAGAAGAAAAAAGGTAGAAATACCCGGAACTTTCCTGTTTTTTTCAAAGACTTGGGTGGGATACTAGTTTGATGCTTTTCTTGGGGTGAATGTTGCTCCTCGTGTTATCCGTCGCACTATTTTCAATTTCTTTCGCTAGCTTCCTTGGGGTGAACGTAGCCTTCAATCGTCTCAAATTCGATCGGGTGGCTACCCTAATTCCGCCCTTATTTATCGGAATTCGAGTACAAGTTTTGTTATCGAAACCTAGTGGTCTCCGATTGTCGTGCTAGCTATCTCGTGCCTTCCTTCTCTCCATCCGTCCTCGTTGAGAGTTCCGACCAAAAGTGTCTCTTCCCTTTGTTCATCGGCCCCAGGGCCTTGCTTCACCCTTTGTTTACGTACACCTTTCTTGGAATTGGTAATCCCACCCAAGAGATAATGAACCAGAAAGACAAAGCAAGAAAGTTCTAGAAGATAGACAAAAAATAGAAAAAGGAAGGATACTAAACTAAACTTAAATCTATATTTACAACAAAAATATATAGCGTACAGCTACACCTGAGAGGGATGGTACTTAGTGGAAATTTGAGCTCCACTGTTTTCACAGGTCAATGATTCGTCGATCTAATATCAACATAGACAGAAAGTAACCGACTACAGTGTAAAAGAAGTTGACTATCGATTTTATCAGCCAATAATCTGCCTCCTCACCCTCTAATTGCTTTACAATGGAAGAGGACGGTATTTCGCGAAATATTTATGGTTCGGGGGTGGTGACAAAACATTTATTGGTTGAGTCAGTCAAAAGACACATACAAACAAGCAAATCAAAGCTCAGATCGCTACAGACTTGATTACAGTTTGTACAATACTCCTCCTTCCCATGTTATATCTATAGAACAACCTTCTTTTGTTTATTGGATAAAACAAACTGTCGGTCATATGCTTGTTGAGCTGTAATTGATACATTATAGCTAATTGACTATCCTTCGACAAATAAGCTTCGATTCGGGTTTGTGGGGTGGGAATTTTCAAGCAAAAAGCCGTGCCTTCTCGGAGATACTTTGTCAGCTATAAACATATGCAAACAATCATAAATTATTACTCTCATTTATTTTTACCCGAGTTTATTAAATTTATATGTATATTCATACTATTTTACGTTTATAAACGTTTTTTCAGAATCATCCAGCCACAAGTCTTTCTAAAAAAAAAAGTAATTCCGGTTTATTGTGGTACTTCCGTAATACATAAAAAATGATACATGTATAGTCGTTCATATAATAAGGGAATAATCGCTTATTATAGTGCTCTGTTATTATATTAGTATAAATAACATAAACAAAATCAAATATACACCATGGATGCACAAATGTGTGTTGACCTACTTTCACAACTTCAACCGCCCCCCCCCAAACCAGTCGCGTTGTAAACTATAAGCTATATTGTATCTCTACGTCAGTTTAGAAAGCTGCATGATTTTTTTTTGAGAAAATATACCTGTCTACGTAACATATAACAGTTTGGTTGAATTTTTACATAAAAAGATTTTTTTAAGTTATAAAATCTTGAAATATATAAATTTTTGTATACATACAAAATATTTTACAGTGAATAATCACACACGCTAATATATTATTTATAATTCTATAAATTTATTCACGTATAAAAGCATTTAGAAAGAACTTTTGACTACCTGCATGTAATTATCAATTCTCAGGTGGGAAACATGTAATAAAACATTGCCCGTTGTAAATGTTTATTGTACGGTAAGTCGGTAAGTACAAAACGCTTTCAGTATTGGAAGCGTTTGTACTTACCGTTTCTTGTTACTTGTTTCAAAAAATCAATTCTCAGATGGGAAACATGTAATAAAACTTTGCTTGTTGTAAATGTTTATTGTACGGTAAGTTGAAAGTAAGAAATTTATTACTCTGTTTTTCGTTTGAACAATTGTAGAATATCTCACTCTTAGTCTTGATCTTGCTGTGTCAAGTTGCGTTTCAATTTTGTGCTTGCAGTTTTGTTTCCTTTTTTGAATATATTTGTCAGCAAATTGTTCTGTTTCATCCAGTAAGTTTATGATAATTCTATTTATTCCGGAGAATAATATCTAATTTTTAGCGCGTAACATAGACGAGTAAGACGGGTTTTTAGATAATTTTTCTTATTTGTAGATTCCATTAAATCTTTGTTCAAGTTATTGATATTATTGATAGTTATTCAGCTAATTTTATCAAGTAAGTTTATGATAATTCTATTTATTCCGGAGAATAATATCTAATTTTTAGCGCGTAACATAGACGAGTAAGACGGGTTTTTAGATAATTTTTCTTATTTGTAGATTCCATTAAATCTTTGTTCAAGTTATTGATATTATTGATAGTTATTCAGCTAATTTTATCAAGTAAGTTTATGATAATTCTATTTATTCCGGAGAATAATATCTAATTTTTAGCGCGTAACATAGACGAGTAAGACGGGTTTTTAGATAATTTTTCTTATTTGTAGATTCCATTAAATCTTTGTTCAAGTTATTGATATTATTGATAGTTATTCAGCTAATTTTATCAAGTAAGTTTATGATAATTCTATTTATTCCGGAGAATAATATCTAATTTTTAGCGCGTAACATAGACGAGTAAGACGGGTTTTTAGATAATTTTTCTCATTGGCAGAATGTCTGATAGTGAAGTTGAATGCATGGTACTCTCTGAAAGTGGATCAGAGAGCTACGTACCAAGCATCGACGACTCCAGTAGCTCTGGATCTGATACCTCTAGCACCGCTAGAAATTGGTGCGAAGCGGATGCTCAAAGATATCCGACGCCTCCTCCACGGTTTCCATTCACTGGGACTCCTGGATGTCGGTTTTCTACAACAGAAGTAATAGAACCGTTAGATTATTTCAAATTATTTTTCGATGACGAACTGGTGGATCATATAACAACAGAAACGAATAGATACGCCCTTACGAAGCCACAGACATCCAGGAGCCAGTGGGACACTGTATCAATACAGGAAATGTATATGTTTTTTTGTGTAGTAATATTACAAGGTATTATTCATAAACCGGATGAGAGGATGTATTGGACCACGAACGAAACACTTTCCACTCCAAGTTTTCGAAGATTAATGTCTAGAAATCGTTTTTTGGCAATAAAACAAAATTTGCATTTTACAGATAATCAAAATTATAATCCGCGAACTCATCCAAACCCTAAACTTAATAAAATTTGGCCAATAGTTCAAAATTTATGTTCAAAATTTTCGCGTCTCTACGTCCCTGAAAGGGATATAGTGGTTGATGAGAGTTTATTGTTATTCAAAGGACGTCTTTCGTGGAGACAATACATGCCTCTCAAACGGTCTCGTTTCGGTGTGAAATTCTACATGTTATGTGAGTCCTCATCTGGATATTTATATAACTTTATTATATATACAGGAAAAAATACAGTTTTTAACAATAAATATAAGGATATGCCAGTTACTTCTAAAATAGTTTTATCATTAGCGGACTCGTTGTTAGGCAAGGGCTATTGTCTAACAACAGATAATTTTTATTCTTCCCCACATTTAGCTGATTATCTAGTTACGTGCCAAACAGATTTCTATGGAACTGTGCGGACGAACAGACAACAGGTCCCGGCTGAGATTCGAAATAAAAAATTGAAAAAGGGAGAAACAGTGGCGATGCAGAGAGGTAAAGTGATGATTATGAAGTGGCAAGATAAAAGAGCCGTCACTTTACTCTCTACGGTCCACAATCCAGCCATGGTCAGCAAAACAACACATGCCGGTAAAATAGTTATAAAGCCACAGGTTGTTGTCGACTATAACGACACAATGGGAGGTGTTGACCTTTTAGATCAGCATCTTCGAGATTATCCAGTGGCAAGAAAAAGAGGGAAGAAATTTTACAAAAAAGTTTTTTTTCATTTAATAGATATTAGTATTTTTAATTCGTTTGTATTGTATAAAAAAAATGGTGGCAGTATGGATCATTTAGAATTTAGAATAAATATTGTTGAAAAGATTATACAAGAATATCACACCGAAACGAGGGTTATCAGACATGGTCGTCGGAGAACTTCAGGTCCGAGAACTCCAGGTCCGCTTAGACTGACGGAAAGACATTTCCCGAACCTTCTTCCGGCGACCGACAAAAAAAAATCTCCCGCTAGACGCTGTGCCGTATGTAAAACAAAGCATGACGGTGCAGGGAAAAAAATAAGAAAAGAAACCAGATATTATTGTAAAATTTGTGATGTGCCATTGTGCCCAGCACCCTGTTTTGAGATATACCACACCATGGAGAAATTTTAAACAAAGTTTACTTTTTTTTATATCATAAATTTTCTTACGTCTAATATCAGTATTTTTTGAAAGCTTTCATTATTATCATTGTAAATAATTTAGTAGATATTGTAAATAATAATAAGATATATACTTTTATTCGTAATTTTATGACTTTTATTCACTTTTTTATATTATTTAGTTGTGCAAATGTATCACTTTATATCGCATTGTTATTTTTTATATTTGGTAAATAATCACAGCAAATATATAAAGAATATTGTATTTTATTATTTTTTTCTATGTTTGGTATATTCATAGCCAATTCATAATAATGTATTTTATTATTGTTTGCTACATTCAGTAAATATACAGAGTACATTCACGTATGATAGTATGATATTGTATTTCATAATTATTTTTTACTCTTTTTATTATTTGTAATTATTATTTATTCTTTTTATTATTTGTAATTATTTTTTATTCTTTTTATTATTTGTAATGATTTAAAATATGTCTTTGTCAATAAATTTATTTTCATTTTATGTTTTGTCATGTTTTCGTTTTTAAATTATTTTTAAAGATAAACGACGAATGGCAGCTTTCCAGCATGACAGAAATATTATGCAGAGAAGCCACCGTTTCAGGCTCTGAGGCCCCTGTAAAGTTGGCTATCCATAGGAGAAGGTGCCATTTAGGAACCAATTTTTACAAATTGATAAAAATTCGAAATAACAACTTTTTTCAATTCAAATAAATAATATTTTTCAATGGTATTTTCAATTTTTTTGTCGAAAAAGTTACTTCAATAGTAATTAAAGGAGCTAAGTGTTAATCTTTGATTTTGTTATTTTTTGCCTGGGCAATGCTCGGCTCATTACAGTACTTGATTTATATAACTGCAATGATTATCTTACATAAGAGTTCATTACACCGGATAAACAATGTGATGTGAAAATTGGGATATTTACAGTTAATTAGAATGGGAAATAAATCTAGGATTTTTAAGTTGTTTACAAAAAAAGGAAGATACAGTATCACTTTTTACGAAAAGAAGAAAATCAACTTCGCATCTCTAAGACCTTTTTTCCAAATTTGGACAACCATCTATTTATCTACCCCTCTGCATCACCCCATACATCCTACTAGTAACCGAAAATCCTTTTACACTATTGCTCAGGAAATTCGATAAAAGGGGTGATTTTCCTGCCATTCGATACAGTTCACGAGAATTCGAACATGCCAAAGGAGACGCAATTCATCACTAGATTGGGCCATAATTGACAGCAGTCTGCAGAAGAAAAGATTTGCGATAAACGGCAGGCAGTCAATAGAAAGAAACCTGACCTTGTCATAAACGACAGTAGTGAATAGAAACCCGATATTGTCATAGAAGACGGCAGTCTGCCATAGGAATCCTTTTGTCTAAAGACTTAATTTGTGTGCTGAGAAGCAATAACATAGTTCTTGCTTCTCAGCACACCAATTATGTCTTTAGACAAAAAGATGATGAGTAAAGTTTGGAGGAGGATGATGAGGAAGTTTGGGAGGAAGATGATGAGTGAAACAAGAACATAGTTCTTGCTTCACTCATCATCCTCCTCCCAAACTTTACTGCCGTTGTTCCACGGCATCATCCCTTTGTTGCTAATCCGAAGACTACTAACTGATCAACAGTCGAGGTAGTAAATCTTGATATTTGTAAACTCTCTCTCTCTCATGCGAATAAGATAAGGATTATAATCTCTTGTATAATTGTATTTGTTGTTGTTGTTGTTGTTCTCATTAAATTTTGTTTTGTTGCTTAATGATGGTCTTCTCAATGAACTCAATGCCATGCCAAAGTCTTATTATTTCTCTACAATCCTTCCCTCTCGGAAATGTTTATTAATTTATTCATTAGCCTTCCTAACGCTCTGTTTAGGCTGGTGTCAGGAAAATAAACTTAGAGGAGGATACTACAAACTTCCTATACCTAAATTTTATATTATTAAAATCCCATTCTAAGACCTTGTGGGCTAATCTGTCCAGTCTGAAGCCAAAACACCTAAGAAAACCATTTCTTACCCACTGGATTCCCACATATTCGTGTCTAGGAAGTGGGGTTTTGACTTGCCTCAGCTTCCAGAATCATACATATTAGTTTGAAGAGAATGAAGTTTATTTCGATAGGTCAATAATGCTGGAATTGACTTCTACAAGACATTATGAACAGATTTTGTAATGAATTGAACTCACATTGTAGTTTTAGCAGAAGTGGAGTTTTGTTGGCATTAACTTCCAAAATAACGATCATTAACAGGTCTGAAATTTGTAAAAACCACATATTGGTTTCACCAAGGGGAAAAAAGTGAGGCTCAAAATAGTGTTAAGATACCAAACTAGAGATTTTGTTTTCTCTGAATAGGTTTCGTTTTCCATAGATAGATAAGACTGTATATAAGTTAATTGTAGATAGGTTTAAGTAAAATAAGGGAAGAAAATCCTAAGGCAGTATTTGATAATCTAGGTACTCTAGTGCCATTACTACCATCGTTTTCAAGAGATATGAATGGTACCCGAATTAATCATTTCTTTGAATTTCTCACTGATGTTGCCAAATTAGCAGCTTGACTAAAGTTCAGATGTTAGGAGTGGCAAGACCAAAGCTGACTTGCATCACACATAAATTTGCAAGAAAAGATAGGCATGTTAGAGATATTGAAGAGTTCGAGAGATTTAATGAGATATCCTCTATAGTTTTCTATAAATTTTATTATTTTTTTAAAATCTAAACATTTCAGTGTTTATTATAACCCCAGGTTTATCTATTGTACACAATTTTAAAAATTTTTTAAATGTGTTTTTCTGTGAGAATCCAGTGGGTAAGAAATGGTTTTCTTATGTGTTTTGGCCCTCAGATTGGATTGATCTGCTTTCAGGGTTAGAAGATGGGTGTTTTTATGATATAAACTTTATGTACAGGGAGTTTATAGAATCCTCCTCTATACTTGTTTTCCTGACACCAACCTAAATAGAATGTTAGAAATGCTAATGAACAAATTAATAAACTTTTCTGAGAGGGAAAAATCATAGATAAGTAATAAGACTTTGGCATGGCATTGAGTTCATTGAGAAGACCATCATTAAGCAACAAAACAAAATTTAATGAGAACAACAACAACATCAACAAAAGAAAAAAAAATACAATTATACAACAGATTATAATCCCTATCCTATTCACGTGAGAGATAGAGTTTACAAATATCAAGATATACAGTACTACCTTGACTGTTGATCGGTTAGTAGTCTTCAGATTGGCAGCAAAAGGATGATGCTATTGAACAATGGCAATAAAGTTTGGGAGGATGATGATGAGTGAAGCAAGAACTATCTTCTTGCTTCTCAGCACACTAATTAAATCTTTAGACAAGAGGATTCCTATGGCAGACTGCTATCTTTTATGCTTGGTTTTTTTTATTGACTGCTTTCTTCTATGGCAGGCATGTCATACTCATATGATATTACAGGCCACATGATCTATTTTGTATTAAGTCAGGGGCCGCATGTTTTCAATGTTCAAAAAATTTATAAAATACTATTTTTAGAATGAGTATATTATGTATTATGTATTTATTACACTCAATATGTTGTGTATTATACATATATACACATTTTATATTTCGTGTTATGTTTTAAACAAACTATAAATATTTTATACGTTTTATAAAAAACAAAAGTTATAATAAAAAATAAACAAAATTACAGTTTAATATTACTTTTTAGAAGATATTTGACAGCGTTTTTCACAAAGCAAGTAATCAAAATTCGATTGAATATATTGAGCTGATGCAATTTTTAAAATTGATGGTAAATGTTAATCAGTTGATTTTGACTTTTTTTAATTTTTGTTATTTTTCATTAAAGAAAATAGTAGCTCGCACAAATAAGTGCTTCCAAACATAGCCATTATATGCATAACACACGATAACACTTTAGAAAACCGATCTACAGATAAATACGTATAAAAATCTGGAATTCTAACTTCCATATATTTTTGCTTTAGGAAATTATCACATTGGATTTCTATTAATTCCATTTGTAAGTTTTTATCAACAATTTCAATATCGATAGCAGTGGCGTGCCGTGACATTTGACGATAGAGAAGCTGTGTTTCTGTAAGAAGCCGACTTCCAGGGGCAATCAGTTAATTGAGCGTCAGTAATGGTCTAGGGTCCATTCGTACGTGGGTGGTTGCTGTAGAGACAAAGACGACAAGTATCTGACAAAAACCGTTTATTTTAATATAAAATATACATACACTATGTACAAAAATAGTTTGCTTTAGGACAGTCAGCTCTTTGGAAGTCCTGGGCGTCGATGTGGTTCTTCAGTGGTCGATCGAAGGTGGCCCCGGAACAGTGGCGTTAACGAGTCTGTAAGGCACGGGGAGACTTCGTCCATTGGAGTCGGGAAACACGGTGTAAGTCCGAAGTGGCACGGGTTACGGGTTGGCACAATAGACAAAAAATTGTTTTTTTTTTTTTTTTTTTTTTTGCGCGTTGACACACGGCGTTTTGGTTATTCGGAACGTTAACCGAGTACCCGGTATCCTCGATTGTCAGAGATTATTTCAATCTCCATTTTTTCTTTCGTCCATTTTGATTGGTCGTTCGTTCTTCCTCAATCACGCTTTCCGAGTGGTTCATTCCTCGTTACTAAACTTAACGAGACTCTTACCTGGAGAGCGAGAAAAGTCAAAATTGAAGATGAATTCGATTTTCCACCGATCATAGGAACACTTTCTCCCGCGATTTATGGTTTCTGCCTGGCAGTTTGATATAAACAATGGGTGTCCGACTACAAACGACTTTTACCTATGTTTTCTTAAACTAATGAATTTTTCTGTAAATTAACCGTTTATTCGCATCTTTCGTGACGGGTCAGATTTGTCCGATATATCACATTTCCATAAAAGTTTTAAACAAATACTAGAAACGACAAAAATAAACAATTTATGTATTTTAGTTCTAAAATGCAAATAATACAAATTGATACGATACAATGATAGAAAAACTTGTTTTTTAAATTTTTATAAACTAACTCTTCGGCGATTTTTTCCGCAAAGTCGTTAATTACTTTATGATAAAAGTCGCTTGTCGTCGACTCCATCAACGTATTTGAAAGCTTTTTTTCTATCAAAAGCAACGCTTGCGATCACAGTTTTTCCTCTGACTAAGTGTTCCTAGCGAATGTATGAATTTGCTACGTGGTCGTAAAACTGCGCTCAACAGACGCACTAGTAGATGATACCGTAGAAATGATATTAAATCATATAATTCTTTTAGTACGTTTTTGTTCGGATCGACATTAATTATAGTACTTTTTATGTCTGAGAGTTACTTGCCAATCTAATCTGGACACGAATATAAGTATTGCGATTACTACGTAATTTAAATAAATCAAAAAATTTCCCATAAAATTTACTTAATTCAAAGAATTAAAACACGCTTGGAAACATTGTTTTTCATAATATTAAAATCATTAACATCTAAAAGTAATAAAAATTCTAAAGATTTTATGTCTGAAAATCTGTCAATATAATTACAGTATAATTAAAAGACAATTATAGTTAAATACAACTTTGCAAAATAACGTGCATAAAAATAACATTGAATATTCTTTACTTTTTAATTCTTAAACAATTCACTTAGTCAGATAGCTTCCTACCCAGTGGCCATGGGATAGAATCGTTGGAAGCGTTACACGGGTGTGTAGTTTCCACCAGCTAAACTGGTTAAAGTTGGTGCTCTGTAAAGCTCGTGCACCAATGCCCTCTGGCTGCTTTACACCATTCAGTTATACTCGCCGTGGAAGCTGCCTCGTTAGCGCTTCTATTCCGCCACTGACATTCGAATATACAATAGTAATCTTATCGTTTTTTTCACATATAGTGTAGAATTTCTTAATAAGATACATAATGCAGTTATAATAAAATATTAATTTTAATTAATTCAAAGTACGTTAAAATATGAAAATTTATATTTTAGAAAATACAAGGGAATATCATTGGAAGGTGCGAGCAGCGCTTCCACCGCTTCCAATGACGGCACGCCACTGATTGATAGATAGAGGTGAAGTAAAAAACGAAATTTGTATTTGCAGCATTGAAAATCAGAAAATCTTCGATCGAATTCCGTTTCTAATAATTTAATTTTGTGAGCATATTCTGTAAGTTTTAATTTAGGTGATTTAAGCAATAGATATTGACAGCTTTCAAAGTTTGACAAGTTTTTTTTATCTATTTGTTATCACCAAAGTAATAATTTTTGTTTGAAAGCGTTAATATTATGAAATACCATTATAGCAACATGATTTTTGCACTGAAGCTTAAGATTAAGTTGATTAAGATGACTAGTAATAGAAGCTGAGAAAACCAGGTCTTTTATCCATTGCCCAACTTTTAATTCAGCACATTCATAATTTTTGTTTCCAAGAAAATTACGATTTATAGCAGCAGTTTAAAGAATTGTTTTAACACTGTATGACTTGAAGCCATCGAATTTTCGTATAATATAGTATATCGATGTATTCACATCTATATCTCCCAGAAATGAAGCAAATTGACGATGATTAACTCCACGTGCTCGAATATAATTTACAATTTTGGTGACTATTTCTAAAACATGTCCGATATTTAAAACTTTGGAGCACAGTACTTGCTGGTGAATAATAGAATGAAAATGTTCAAAATTATTATTACCATGCTGTTTGCATGTTTATTTTAATCTTGCAATAACTCCTTTAGTAATACCGGTCATGGTAGGTACTGTACACCATCATTTACAAGAAAAACCAACTTTTCGAATGGTAACTTATACTTTTTCAAAACTTCCATAAGTGCATCAAACATAGCTTTAGTGGTTTTATTACGCATAGGAAAGATGGCCAAACGTTCTTCATTTATTTTTAAATTGACATCGCATCCGCGAATAAAAATGGCCAGCTGAGCGGTATTTCGAATATCTGTACTTTCATCAATTGCAACAGAGTAGGCTTGAAATGTTGATATTATTGAATTATTCTGATTTCTCAAATTCTTGGCTATTTCATCAACTCTGCTAGCTACAGTATTTTGACTTAAACTTACACTTTTAAATTTTCTTATTTGTGCTGGACATAATACTTCTGCTGCTTTAATTAAGCATTCACTAATAAATTCCCCTTCAGTAAATGGTTTCGATCTTCTTGCAATAAAATGTGATAATATATAACTAACTTTTACGACATCTGTAAGCAAACAGATTTAGTGAATACACTTTATTGTTTTTGAAGGATTGATTTCAATACCGACAATTCGTCTTCACGAAGTATTGCAACATAATGGTCATAGTTTCTTTTATGATTTCTGTCATAGTGCCTTTTAAGATTATATTCCTTAGGAACTGAAATAGAGTTTTTACATATCAAGCATAATATTTTATTCTTCTTTTGGACACAAAAATATTGTAGTTCCCATTTTTCTTGAAAATTACGATGTTCCTCTTCAATTGACTTTTAGCTACTCATTGTTCTTGAGGGTTGATTATATTTTTATTAAATCACTTTTTAGTTCAATATGAATAAAAACCAAAATCCACTTTAGAGTTCAAAATATTATTAGCAAACGATTGAGCAAACACTGCACTTTGTGACGACTTGTAGAGACGAAAAAAACATTCTTAATCGAGTTCATTTGACCAACCAAGTTTTGGTAGGAATGCATCCTACCAAAACTTGACCTTTTTATATGGATTGAAGATAGGATTGGTTGACCAATCACAGCTTCGTAGCTCTGTCGGAGGTCCGAAGATGATACGTGGCCAATCAATGATTCTGCTTTCGAACCCAATGGCTGTTTCTCCAATGTCCAGCGTTGCTCGTTTGAAAATAGAGAATAGGCGGAAATCGTATGTCCAGATAATTCTAATTCTGACAATGATGATACTCTGCGAACAGAATAACACAAAAATTACAAGTTGCAGATTCCTTCTTTAACAAGTACTTTAGTCTTGCCTTGAACTGGTTTTTATCAGTTGATCCCAACTTACAAAGCAAAACAGGAGTATTATACAGTGCGCGTTGGATTTTTTTTTCTGAGCAATCGATTCCACGTGATGCGACAAATATTCGCAAATTGACTTATAACTATAATTTATAACTAAAGAGAAAGAAGCAGAAAAAATAAGTATCTAAGAATAGTAAGAAGAGGAAGAAGAAAATACCCGGGATTTGTCGGCCTCATGGTTTTGGATGGGTCACTGTCTCAGTCTTTCCTCTGAACAGTTGTTTCTTTGTTCCTTCCTTCTCTACACCTCAAACTTGGTGTTCTATCAATATCTTCCTTTCTAAGTTCTTTTATGGAACGTTCTTATTATTGGAATATGAGCGGCTCCACGTAGTCCCCAGCCTCTTTCTCCTTGGAGCACTATCTTTTTACGTCTTCTCTCTCTGGAGTTCGAAGCAAAAGTTTCTCACTCCTGGTTCCCGTGACCCCAGGGCCTCTCCTCTCCTTTGTTTTCCCACTTCACTTCTCAGAATCAATGACCTCACCCAAGGGAAAAAGAGTTGGACAGGAAATTTCTAGACAGTTAAAACAAAGAAAGATTCCTAAGCTTAACACAATATAATAAAATATGTACAAATATACAAATATCAGTATGGCTGACGACCACATAAACATGTGTCATGTGCCGGATTAGATCACTCTGCGTTCTATTATGTTTCTGATTGTCTCGTGTTTTTATCTCTGTTCGGCTACAGTCGTCGCGTTTCATTTGATGCCTCGCGCCAGCGTGCGACGTCCTAAGCGATGATGCAACCGCACTTGATGCCAGCGTCAACCAAAAAGTTCAAACTCTCCAACTTCAAGCACCAAAGTTTGATATTTAAAAATTTTTAAAAAGTCTCGGCGGGCCGCAACCTATGTATTGGTGAACTATGTGTTTGACACGCCTGTTCTATGGCGATGTCGGGTTTCTACTGGCTGCCGTTGTTTATGGCAAATCTCTTTTTCTGTAGACTGCTGTCAATTGTGGCCAATTATAGTGATGAACTGAGTCTCCTATGGCATGTTCGAATTTTTCGTGAACTAAATCGAATGGCAGGAAAATTGCTTTTTTTATTGTATTTTCTGAGCAATAGCGTAAAAGTATTTTCGGTTACTAATGGGATGTATGGGGCCAGGCAGAGGGGTAGGTAAACAGATGTTTGTCAAACCTTGGCGATAAGGTCATAAGGATGGAAGTCGATTTCCTTTTTTTCGTAAAAAATGACACTGTATCTTTCTTTTTCGTAAACAACTTTAAAAAACTAGATATATTTTCCACGCTAATTAATTAATAAATATCCTGACTCTCACATCACTCCCTTAGTTTTTCGAAAAATTTACATGATAAATAAAAGAGGTGTAATTTTTCACAATCATTAATGATAAATTGGGGTTATTCTCTCTTTCTCTTTCTCTCTTAAAATTGTACAAAAAGTGAAAATAATCTTAACCTCTTAACAGTGAGGGACGGAAATAGCCGTCCAAGGCGATCGAGTGGCAGTGGTGAGGGACAGAAATAGCCGTCCAAGGCGATCGAGTGGCAGTGGTGAGGGACAGAAATAGCCGTTAAAAAATTCTTATAAAATACCTGGACCATTTCGTGAAGTTGTAGAATTTTCACGAGTAGTTGGGTTCTCCAACTTTGTTTTGAAATATCCTTTAGTTCTCGAGAAATTACAATAAAAGAAAGAAAATTAAAATAAATATGAAATTTTAGACGGCCATCTATCGACATAAATCGAATTTAAATCTCCCGCCGTCATCTGATTGGTTAAAAAAATTAATATTCCTAATTGGCTCGCGTCAGAAAAAAGTAGGTGTGACTTCTGTAAATGACGCTATCGGGAGTGCACCGATGCGACCGGAAAAAGTAAACAGCCTACGTCATTAGTCTAACGGTCCTTGTCTGACCTACTTTTCGTAGAATCAACATTGGAGTAAGCTGTAGTAAAACGTAGTAGTTTATAGTAAAACGGTCTTCTCTAATATTCATAGTACTTTGTAAAGCTTGGATTTCAATTTAATAAGTATTATTTAGTTCAGAAACATTATAAATACATCATTAAGTAGGAGAATAACGAAAAACTTTATTTTTTAGTATAATACAATTTACAAAATCGAAAGTTCGTATATCGTAATATTATAAAAAACTACATCGGAACATACAAAGTCACCTAATTTACTTAAATTCAGTTCATTATACAACTGTAGATACTCTTGCCTTCCTCAGTTTCCTCAAAACAAAATTCGAAAACTTCAATTAATTCTATAAATATTTAAGCGCCATTACTATTTGAATTAACTGTAATTACAAATATAACTGAAAAATATTTTCGACATAAACCCTAGGCAATAATTATCAAAACAAAATTCTTCAAGTATAAATTTTTCTGATCGAGTAATATGTAATAATAGTTTTATCTATTACTCTTGCCATATTCAACTTTCTATGTTCACATCCATTTAGTTTCATCTAATTACACTTTAAATGTAAAAAAATCTACCAACAAATAAGTTTTCTAATAAAGATACTACTTGCTAATTAAAGTTTGTATTCTTCTTTGACGTAGTTCTACGTTTTAGCACTAAATTGGTAGACATGTCTAAATAACACGCTTATAAACACTAAATGCCATAAATGTTTCGAAATTAGAACTAGATAATTATATGCACAAATAAATTTACATGCCTTCATTTACATCCAAACAAAAATCAGTTCTCGCAAATTGTCGAAAAATAAATTATTTTCAACTTTTCTTTCTGAATTTAGAACTAATTCACAGTAAACTTTATGCCTTAAAATATCCATTGCAATCAACGCAAAATGTATGAATCCACGTAATAAAAAATTATCGCAGTGAACTTCGAAAAAACGAGAAACACAGAATTATTAAACCGCACTCTACAGAATCTGGCGCGAACTGTCGTATACAATAAACAAAACGAAAATGCTCTTGTTCAATGTCATCAGGTGACAAAAAGTTTTTAAATAAACGCTAAAAGTTTTAAAGAATTCTTTCACAAAAACCGAGGAATTTTATTAATACACAATAACTAAATCTGTTTAAAAAAGGTTAATAATTTTCCATTATAATTATGCAAATTAGATATAAAAAAGATCATCGCGCAAATTCTCCCGCGAACCATGGATGACTCTTACGTCATCTGGATTGAAGTTTCCTGCAAAATACTGAAAATTTTTATATAATTATTTTACTAATTCAGCCAAATTTAAATAATATAAAATGTCTAGATCTGTTAAATAATAATTAGTGATGTACTATCATTAATATGCAAATTAGATATGACAAAGATCACTGTGGAAAAATTCCCGCCAAGATAAAAATAGCTTTCGGTCACGTGATCACCAAGAAATACGCCTTAAATTTAATGTTTGTGTACAAATTAATACATTTTAACTAATGTCATCGTTTAAAATTTAATGTTTCTGTAAAAATTAGTAAATTGTAACAAATTTCATCAAAGACAACAGAATAATTTTCAGCTCATAAAAACTCTACAATAAATGATTATTTCTTCGAAAGACGTCGATATGCACGAATAAATAATAAATATGCAATAATGCTTTTATCCATTTTAAGTGGATATTGTAAACATTAAGCTATTTAATTTGTTTGGCTTTTATAATTTAGTTTCCGAATATTTTACTGTGAAATTCCATTTAGTAAACAGAAACAAAGACAAGCTATTAATTATAAACAGGACAATAGAATAATTTTTACGTAAATTGAGTGAAAATACAGAAAAAAACAAATTATATCAAAGATGGGGACAAACAAGCTTACATCCCCAGAACAGAGCTTATAATTTGTTGCCAATTCCAGCCTGTTCCTACTTTGACTGTTTTATGTTGGTAAAAACTTATTTTTTTAAAATAAAAGTACTTTGTTGTTAGTGAAGAAAGATAAAAGTATCGAAATATAATATTCAGAATTAAAAATATTGATGTATGTCCATATTAGAAATGTATATATTTTCCGATATTAGAAATAATATCACGAAAAAAACATTATATAAGTGAAATACGGCTATAAACAATTTCTTTCTGTCAAATAAATTACGGATTAAACAGGCTTAGTTAGAAAAATTCAATCGCGAATAACTGACTTTAAATATACAGAGGATACAGTATGCTTGTTATGTGATAGTATTTGCGTTTACAAATTAACAGAATTTTGAAATCCAATGTGTGACCTACTTTCTCTAACGTAGTAAAACAAAGTAAGTTGCAGTACAACAATACACATAAACATAAATAAATTAGTAGCCCAATAATACATACTTTCATGTAAATCCATATGTTATATCCAAAAGTCAGTTTTCCCAAATTGTCGAAAAATAAATTATTTTCAACTTTTCTTTCTGAATTTAGAATTAATTCACAGTAAACTTTATGCCTTAAAATATCCATTGCAATCAACGCAAAGTGTATGAATCCACGTAATAAAAAATTATCGCAGTGAACTTCGAAAAAACGAGAAACACAGAATTATTAAACCGCACTCTACAGAATCTGGCGCGAACTGTCGTATACAATAAACAAAACGAAAATGCTCTTGTTCAATGTCATCAGGTGACAAAAAGTTTTTAAATAAACGCTAAAAGTTTTAAAGAATTCTTTCACAAAAACCGAGGAATTTTATTAATACACAATAACTAAATCTGTTTAAAAAAGGTTAATAATTTTCCATTATAATTATGCAAATTAGATATAAAAAAGATCATCGCGCAAATTCTCCCGCGAACCATGGATGACTCTTACGTCATCTGGATTGAAGTTTCCTGCAAAATACTGAAAATTTTTATATAATTATTTTACTAATTCAGCCAAATTTAAATAATATAAAATGTCTAGATCTGTTAAATAATAATTAGTGATGTACTATCATTAATATGCAAATTAGATATGACAAAGATCACTGTGGAAAAATTCCCGCCAAGATAAAAATAGCTTTCGGTCACGTGATCACCAAGAAATACGCCTTAAATTTAATGTTTGTGTACAAATTAATACATTTTAACTAATGTCATCGTTTAAAATTTAATGTTTCTGTAAAAATTAGTAAATTGTAACAAATTTCATCAAAGACAACAGAATAATTTTCAGCTCATAAAAACTCTACAATAAATGATTATTTCTTCGAAAGACGTCGATATGCACGAATAAATAATAAATATGCAATAATGCTTTTATCCATTTTAAGTGGATATTGTAAACATTAAGCTATTTAATTTGTTCGGCTTTTATAATTTAGTTTCCGAATATTTTACTGTGAAATTCCATTTAGTAAACAGAAACAAAAACAAGCTATTAATTATAAACAGGACAATAGAATAATTTTTACGTAAATTGAGTGAAAATACAGAAAAAAACAAATTATATCAAAGATGGGGACAAACAAGCTTACATCCCCAGAACAGAGCTTATAATTCGTTGTTATTTTCAGCCTGTTTCTACTTTGACTGTTTTTTGTTGGTAAAAAGTTAATGTTTTAAGATGTTCTTAGTGAAGAAACATAAAAGTATCGAAATATAATATTCACACACACAAAAATATTCATGTATGTCGACATTAGAAATTTGAAATCAATTATAGAATGTCCTGGATAGAGATATCGTGTGATTGTCTGTTTCTTCTGTCTTATTTTGTTTTTCTACGTGAAAATAAGATATCTTTTATAACTATTGATAATATAAACATTTTGTTTCTTTATATATTACCTTCAATTACAGCTGCAAACTTTAACACATGGAGCATGTGAGAAAGTATTATTGTATAGATTATTACATTTTTATGAATACACCTGAGACTCGTGACAATATAGGCCTATATTAACCTACTTTAAGTGTCAATATTTTATTTAGAATCATTTTAAACGTTATTATTACATCAAATTATGAAATGGAATGTTCCAAGTATAGGAGTAAGAGGGAGGGGAAAGAAGCCATGCGTGGGGAAAAAATGAGTTTTTATCTAAATTATAATAAAATTTACTTATATTTACGATAAATATCGATAATTTTCTTTTGGAGAAATGTATCTTGATAAAATTAATTATCTATATGAATGAAACTTTCAATAATACATTAGTTACAATGACTGACGTTCCTTTCTTACCCTTTCGTAGTATGTCTTATTATTAAACATAGTTTTCTAGATTATAGCATAATAATGTGTAAAAAAAAGGAAAATTCTGTTAATTTGTAAACGCAAATACTATCACATAACAAGCATACTGTATCCTCTGTATATTTAAAGTCAGTTATTCGCGATTGAATTTTTCTAACTAAGCCTGTTTAATCCGTAATTTATTTGACAGAAAGAAATTGTTTATAGCCGTATTTCACTTATATAATGTTTTTTTCGTGATATTATTTCTAATATCGGAAAATATATACATTTCTAATATGGACATACATCAATATTTTTAATTCTGAATATTATATTTCGATACTTTTATCTTTCTTCACTAACAACAAAGTACTTTTATTTTAAAAAAATAAGTTTTTACCAACATAAAACAGTCAAAGTAGGAACAGGCTGGAATTGGCAACAAATTATAAGCTCTGTTCTGGGGATGTAAGCTTGTTTGTCCCCATCTTTGATATAATTTGTTTTTTTCTGTATTATCACTCAATTTACGTAAAAATTATTCTATTGTCCTGTTTATAATTAATAGCTTGTTTTTGTTTCTGTTTACTAAATGGAATTTCACAGTAAAATATTCGGAAACTAAATTATAAAAGCCGAACAAATTAAATAGCTTAATGTTTACAATATCCACTTAAAATGGATAAAAGCATTATTGCATATTTATTATTTATTCGTGCATATCGACGTCTTTCGAAGAAATAATCATTTATTGTAGAGTTTTTATGAGCTGAAAATTATTCTGTTGTCTTTGATGAAATTTGTTACAATTTACTAATTTTTACAGAAACATTAAATTTTAAACGATGACATTAGTTAAAATGTATTAATTTGTACACAAACATTAAATTTAAGGCGTATTTCTTGGTGATCACGTGACCGAAAGCTATTTTTATCTTGGCGGGAATTTTTCCACAGTGATCTTTGTCATATCTAATTTGCATATTAATGATAGTACATCACTAATTATTATTTAACAGATCTAGACATTTTATATTATTTAAATTTGGCTGAATTAGTAAAATAATTATATAAAAATTTTCAGTATTTTGCAGGAAACTTCAATCCAGATGACGTAAGAGTCATCCATGGTTCGCGGGAGAATTTGCGCGATGATCTTTTTTATATCTAATTTGCATAATTATAATGGAAAATTATTAACCTTTTTTAAACAGATTTAGTTATTGTGTATTAATAAAATTCCTCGGTTTTTGTGAAAGAATTCTTTAAAACTTTTAGCGTTTATTTAAAAACTTTTTGTCACCTGATGACATTGAACAAGAGCATTTTCGTTTTGTTTATTGTATACGACAGTTCGCGCCAGATTCTGTAGAGTGCGGTTTAATAATTCTGTGTTTCTCGTTTTTTCGAAGTTCACTGCGATAATTTTTTATTACGTGGATTCATACACTTTGCGTTGATTGCAATGGATATTTTAAGGCATAAAGTTTACTGTGAATTAATTCTAAATTCAGAAAGAAAAGTTGAAAATAATTTATTTTTCGACAATTTGGGAAAACTGACTTTTGGATATAACATATGGATTTACATGAAAGTATGTATTATTGGGCTACTAATTTATTTATGTTTATGTGTATTGTTGTACTGCAACTTACTTTGTTTTACTACGTTAGAGAAAGTAGGTCACACATTGGATTTCTGACATAAAACTGTCGGCTTTTTCAGAGTGAAGCGGACCTTCTCAATGAAGTGTGTTTTAGGGAAGTTATGCTTTCTTTTTCTGATGCATGCCAATTGTGAAAATTGTTTTTAAAATTAAATATCGGTCAATGACGATAACATATGTTATAAATGTGAAGATGAATATAAAAATATTTCTACATTTCTTTATTGTTTTGTTGTTTCTTATAGATTAATTCATTTAAATTTATTATATGTAAAGTAAGTTTATTTACAAAATGCTAATATTTTAATCCGCTTTAATATTTCGGTGTAAATTTGAACAAGGAATTTTAAAACTTTAAATAAAAGATATACTGAAATTTTTTTTTATTTACAATGATTACGTCACTTCTACAGAAAGTAGAACACGAGACGACCTTCACCCACATTTCAGTCTGGGGGGAAAGGCCGCCAGTTGTAGTCATAACAACCTTTACGTCTTCTATTGTTGTGGATGAAATTCGTTAACTGTCAATTACATTTTCTTGAATTTGATTCGCAGGTTGGAAAAATCGTCATTACTTAAATGCTTAAAACTTTAAAAAATTTTATAAAATTGAAAATAAATTCAAAAGTTTTGAAAAAATCGTATCGGATGGAAAATCAAAAAAGAATTTAATATAAATTTGAAAAAAAAATTTTTAGCAAAAAGTTACCGCGAAAAAAATTCATATATAAAAAAATTATGTGATAATAAAGAACGATTTTTTCTTTACAAGACGTAACTGTTTAAAAATTTTTTTTCCTAAACGGAAACGAGAAAAACGCGTGGGAAAATTCTTAAAAAAATTCCCACGGTTTATCTCCACAACTAACTGGTAGAGCCGAGACCGACTGTTCCACTGTTAAGAGGTTAATCTACACATATTCAGTAAACACCAAGGTGTTTTCAGGATACCATCTGAATATTACCACAATGGTTGCATCAATTTTAACCCTGCCAAACCCATAAGGAACTTACAAAAATACTCTCTTTTACTACCCACAAAATAATATCAGTTTTAGAAATTAGCATTTAAAAAAATCATTAACAAAATGCAATACTGTTATTTATGTTTTGAATAAAAATCTCAAATATTGTAATTAGTTTTTACAAAACGTGCATTCTAAATTTTTCCCTGATTATAAAAGTCTTCTAGAGCTTTATGGACTTGAGATACAGCAGTCCCTTTTGATTATGTTATATTAGATAATAAAATATGCAGAATGTTTATTAAAAAATATGCAATTTAAATAATTTTGTTATATTTTAGCAAATTTTACTTTAATTTATACACATAACAACCGTTTCCCTCTTCTATATAGTATGGATATAGGCAATCACGTTGACAAGAAATATAAAGAATGGCAAGTACTTAGAATTTAATGAATGTTTATAATCTATTATCGTCTGACAAAACGGTGTAATAATTTAAAAATTTACATGGTCATTTTTTGAAAAAAAATAAATAAATAAAAGCAGTTATATACAATTTGCAAAAATGTAATTGTATCTTGTGAAATAATTTTAAATCTGGAATGAAAAAGTGTCTTCAAATGCAGTACATAGAATAGAAAGTTATTCTCTACTGTTCTGTTTAACAAACTGCATGAACTTAATTCACAGTCACAAAAATGAGTGAGACTATAACTAAAGTATTTGCATATTGCATACAAAACATACTCTTAGTGCCTTATTTGTTATAGCTGAAAATGTGTCTTCACCTCCAGCATAAAATGTGTAAAAATATTTTCTATAAAAATAATTGAAATTTTTAATATAATTACAGTAAGACCCTGCTTAATGCTGCCTTTCTTAACACTGATTCAATATAACACGGTATTTCAGTGATTCATACATAATACGATTATTCCCAAATACGAACCAATCAACAAAAGGTGGCAGTTCGTCATAGCGCTGTACTTCCCTTAAATCTATGATTGTTTTGTGCAATTTTGGAAAAAAATATAATATCACGGATGCCATAGGAAATATCGATTTCGCTTTGAAAAACTAACTGATAAATGCATGAACAGAATGTGGAAGAAGTTATGGCTGGAGGTATCCAAGAATTCTCATTGAGAAGAGCCTATCGCTGTATCGTTAGGTTGAAAACTTGTCAACTTACTCGATACAGAAGATGTAGACGAGCAGGATATTGGGGAGTTGGGGTTTCTGGTAAGAGCCTCACTAACGACAACTTCAAGAACTGGTAGAACAAGGAATTCATGTAGAACTGGAGAATAGAGATTCTGAAGACAAACCCAAAACATTTCTCTACAGTTTTCCTTAGTAAAAGTTTGATAATGATAACAGAAATTGTTGATTAAATTGTAGCGCATGATCCAGATTTTGATAGGATACTAAAGCAAAATGAGGCATTTTGGATGGAATCTTCTGTTATTGACATTTGCTTAAAGAAAGGAAAAGAAAGCGATCAATGAAACTACACGTCTTCATTGCAAAAAAACAAGAATTTCAGAAAACCCAGGACCTTAACAAAAAATTAACTTAATTTTTTTGTGCGCATATGTTTATATGTTATTTAACATATACTATTATGCAAAAATTTATATAAAAATAACATAAATTTATAGGAAATTTGCTTATTTTTTGGTCACGTGTTGCCCTATCTCTACTCTATGTTAAAATGGTCTCGTTTAACGCTGTTTCGCTTAGTGCTTTGTCATCTAGGAACGCATCCCCCTGACATTAAGCGGGGTCTTACTGTATATGGTTAATCTTTACTTATGTGTGCTGTCATGGCGGTGAGATGCACATTCTAACCTAACCTAACATATTCTAATAAATTACCAAAATTACTAATGTATAAAATATGTAAAATAACTCAAATACAGTCAAAACTGTTTTTATGCGGGGGATAGGGACCGCATAAAAAAAAACGCATAAAAAAAATCTCACGAAACTTCACGAATGGCTGTAAATAACAGTTTTCGCGACACAATTAAAAAATATTTTTTAATTGAAGTCTCACATAGAAAATAACTCAAAACCGTACGAAATAGAATTTATTGACAACAGATGTCATCACTTGACTGCATCGTCTGGTCTATCGTCTGTTTTACATATTTTTGTCCAGGTGGTGTTTTGTTGACTTAAAAAGTAAATTATTTCATTTTTCGCATATTCATGCAATAATATTACTATAATAAGTGCATTTATGCTATAATAAGTTTATTTAGCTATAATAAGTCAACGTAAGACATGACGAATCGCACGAGACTAGTCGCCAACTATACCGCACAAATTAAAAATTCGCATTAAAAAAATCGCACAAATAAAAATCGCACATAAAAAGAGCGCATAAAAACAGGTTTGACTGTAATTAATAATATAGAAAAAGGATTTTGGTAATTTATTAGAATATGTTAGGTTATGTTAGAACGCACATTCTGCCATGACGGTGCACATAGATAAAGATTAACCAATTACATAATATAACAAAACTGTGTAATGGACAATCATAATTGCTTAATATTTCAACCAATTCATTTTCATAACAATTATCTAGGTCACAAGTAAAAACCCAAAAACTAAGTTATTTGTAATCACAGTTTAATTACATGTGGTGGGAGTACTTGTGATTTAACAGAATAATATACTTATTATCTCTTTTGGCTAGTTTAGACAAGTGTTCGGTTTAATCAGAATAAACATAAGAAGTTGGTTCACTTACTTCTGAAGCATATTTCCAAGATACTCTGAAGTATGAAATTTGGAAATTTCGTATAAATCTTCTTCTGTTAAAACGCGTCTTGTTCCTTTGATTATTATTGGGAAAAGCCAACTGAAAAATAAATAAATTATTTTTTATTGTTTATTACAATTATATTTTTCTGCAAACTTTACAAACTACTACGAATATTATAAAAAACCGTTTTACTATAAATTACTACGTCTTACTACTGTGGGTACCGAGGAGGGACGACGAGGTCAGTCCTCTGTCTAATTTCGGCTAACAAGTCGGAGGGACTTGCACACGTGTCAGGGATGGCTTATTTGCCGGTAGGGATCCCGTAGGGACGGGACTACTTTTTATCCGGTCGAGTGTAGGAGGGAAGGTGGAGTCGTGGTAAGGCGATAAGCGAATATTCGAGCAAACAAGACACCATTTAACAGGATAACAACGATTTAATGGAAAACAAAATATACGTTACAAAAATCTGACATAAAAGGGGTGACATATAAAAAGCTATATATCCCTATCACGCGAAGGGAGAGAGAGAGTTCACATAAGTGGGTTCCATACCTCTTAGACAATCAGTATTTCCAATATTCTGTCGGTCACAAGGATCGGTAATTCTTTTGAAGAGAAGGATCGGTAACTCTTGAGGCACAACGTAAAATATTCCCTTGGGCAGGAAGGACAAAAATGGACGAGATCGCGACTCGATCTAAATCGATGATTAATTCCCCACAGGGGGGGGAGGAAGCATCTTATATAGCTTTTTGCTGGGAAAGTTGGTCACGTGCATGTGCTTAGGCCATAGGTGTTCCCGGGATTGGAAACAACACGGCGAATTCGGGCGCTAACTATAAACTTAAGTTGCAAGATGATCTGTACTCAGCGTAAGAACAATGGATAGTTAACAGTTATACGGCCGGGGACGCACATTTTCTCGTCCAGGACCGTTTTTAGGCAGGATGTTTATAATAGGAAAATTTTCGATTCGATATAGGGAACAATTTTATTATAAGTCGTATTATATTCGGATTATATCCGGATTATAAAGATACATTTTGAGCCACAACAACGCGTGGCCGGGTCAGCTAGTTTTTTATAATTTTATGTCAAGGGGATTTCTAGATCTCACACTACGTTTTACTCTAATGTTGATTTCACAAAAAGTGGGTCAGACAAAGATTGTTAGACTGATGATATAGGCTGTCGCTTTTCCAGGTTGCATCGGAGCTCTCGTGATAGCGTGATTTACAGAAGTGACACCTACTTTCTTCTGACTCGATCCAATTAGGAACATTAATTTTTTTAACCAATCAGATGATGGCGGGATGTTTAAATTCGATTTATGTCCATAGATGACCCTCTACACTTTCATATTTATTTTAATTTTCTCTCTTTTATTGTAATTTCTCAAAAACTAAAGGATATTCCAAAAGAAAGTTGTAGAGTCCAACTCTTCATGAATATTCTACGACTTTACGAAATGGTCCAGGTATTTTATATGAATGTTTTTGCGGATATATAAGTCGCTCACCACTGCCACACGATCTCCCTTGACATATATGTACGTCGCTCACTGCTGAGTGGTCAAGTGACTTAAGTCTGAATGCTTATAAGAATTCAACAATATAATAATTTCAGCCAATTGAGTTTATGCTGTGTTAGAAATGAAATTGAAATATGTTTCTGTCAACCAAAAAGCTTGCTGCCAACTGTTTCTGCAAAAATGGTGCTTATGCAAGAGAATGCTCAAGAATATTTGACACTCATCGCGTGAATTTACAAAACATGATTGATGCCTTATTGAAGGAAAAAACATTAATAATATCATAAATTTATGGATTTCTGTAAGATGAAACAAAACAAATAACATATTTTTATTGATTTTAAAGCTTGTAGAAAATGTGAGTGAAATCATGCAGTTTTTGAATTCATAGGCGATCTTGCCGCTGTGTTTTATGTGCTGATAATGCAGAGAAAACTTCTGCTAAATCTGTACCTAACATTAAGCCCAAACATGCCCATAAGTAGAACATGACTGCTTTATTGAATGGTAAACATAGCCACAATAAATGCATCGGTATATACTTAGACGACAGAAAAAACAATTCAGAGAAGGAAAAAAAGTCTTTCCTAATGTTGAATGTCTACTTGTTTCTTCTAAATGTGAAAGTACAATACAACAACCAAACCTTCATACAAACACAAGAACCCGAAACAGAAGTGTGTGGATTTGTTTTAAAAATACGAATTAATCAGTAGAGTGATATTTGTATATCTATTTCAAGGCACAAAAGGCAGTGTAACCTACAGTATAAGAAAAAAAGACATAAAAATGCTTTATATTTGCAATGATTGTGGTCAGTTTGTATGTAAATATCATACAGCAATGTATGTACAGTGAAAATTATGTAGATAAGCTAGTAAAAAAAAATTTGTTTCTCTTGGGTTTCGATGAATTTTGCTTTCATCTGCCATATTTACAGAATTATATTGAACTTTGCTCACTCCATGCTTTGCAGTAAATCAAATATTAAGTACAGGGGAAGGTCGGGTAGTACTGTCGGGTAGTATCGGACAAGCGTTATTTTTAACATTTGCTGCAGGTTTCAGAACCTGTGAAGACACCAGCATGTTTGGGTGAATAAGGAAAGTTCAGATTCTCACTATATTTAGTCAATCAGTAGTGTTGTTGACACGTGGCAGAATATTTGATAGTTTTAATAGTATTTTGAGTGAACGAAGATGATTTCTGGTTTTTTTTTTATTTATTTATTTAAACTCTTTTCTCCCTGTGGGCACTAAGAGGGCCTCTTTTAGAAGGCTCACTATGGATTCGGCCAGGCCCACAATGGGGCGACCGGGTGGTGAGGGACGGGGCCTGACATATCCAAACAGACCACCCCCCGAAAAATTCCTGGGGATTATTCGACTCGATCGGATTCGATCCCGGGTGCCCCAGAGCAGTAGGCTGCCACCTTGACCGCTCGGCCATCCGGCCGATGATATCTGGTTGTCATAGCTTGCCTGAAAATGAGAATAAGTTGTTTTTTTGTTTATTGTTGAAAACAACATTTATTGTTCTTTAACTTGTAGGCGGGAATCTCCGTAAGCTTATTAATACGTACGTGGTAAGTGATGTTTTGATCTATGATGTTTCGTGTTGTTCGGCCAACAATGTTGCGGTTTGTATTGTTATGAGTTGTATCGGAAACAGTTTAAGGTTGATAAGAATTATATTCTCACGGAATGTTTCTGTTTTACAAGAAAACTACAGCAGAATAAAGGAAAGAAACAAGAAAAAAAAAGAATCTATGCAGTTAGGAGAAACCTGCTGGGGAAAATCGTCCACACAAAGAGAAACAAGAAAGAAAACAGTAAATAGGCCAAATCAGTTCAAGAAAAGAAAGAACACTAAGAGACTCACAGCATCATCTGTGGTGAATCCTTTGAAGAAGTCTAGATTCAGTGTAGGATTTGTAAAGGTTGGGCTCACAAAAATTGTGCTGATCTTGAAGAAAACAAATATTTTTATGAATGTGATGTTTGCATTACCAAAAATTAAACACGAAATGCATTTGTCATTAAAACGAATTTTTTAATTTTCAGACTGATAACTTTTAATTTTTTCTCATTTATACCACTTTCTTATCATGTATTAACTTACTTTTACGATCTGTAATTTGTACTTTTATAAATTTCTCAATAATCACTCTGCCTAAAATAACAAGTTGTTTGTGAAATCAAAAGTAATTCTCTTCTTGCAGATTTTTCTTGTGTCCGATACAACTGTCTAAAATTAAACTTGGCAAAAATGTAATGACTGTACAAAGAGTAAAAAATGATTAATATTTTTATCTTAAAAAGTGAATTTTAACAGGTGTTTTTATAACACAATTAAGTTTTGTATGAAATGTAATCTGAACCAATTGAGTTGTAACATTTTTTTTATAATGTAGGAGAAGCTTAGGTATCCGGTACTACCCGATTTTATTCTATGTAATTTACAATAAATATATCCAATTTTAATTATGCGTTATTTTTTATAATAATATAGAAACCAAGACATGTTCAGATCCTAACTCACAAGAGTCTCCACATCTCAGATATCAACACTGACTTCCAAGGGTGAATGTCATAAAGTCATGAAAATCATGCACGTGGAAGGGAAAACCATGACAATTCATTAAAACAATGAGAAGGATTGCGAAACATATTAACAAAAGCAATTAAACATGGAGTGTTGCGAGAAATTTGGATAATTCACAGTCAGCTCTATCTAAAATTCGGTTTAAATATATTTAAACCAGCAGCAGTATAACAGGGAAACACACTGGACATGAAGAGAAGATAGCAAAGCATTAAGTCAGGACACCAAAGAAATTATTTCAAAATTTGAAATGTACATAAAAAGAGACGAATAGAAAGTGAACAAAGCAGCTTTTATTATGTGGCAGATAACAGTAAAAACAGTCATTGAAGAAATGGGATTTTCTTATTCAAGAGCTTTTCAAAAACCAGCATTAAAACTAAAACATAAAAACGAGGTTACGTTAGGACCAACGAAGCAATCATGGACACTCATACACACAGATAATCTTTATTTGTTTACCTGGCACCGTGGTGAAAGGTGAGATAAAATAAAAAGTTGCCTTTTGGCTTGTAAATGGTAAGATTCCGACATTAAGATATAAACAGTCAAATATAATGTCGCGTTCTTATAGCAGACAAAACAAATTATAGAACCCGAATTATGAATCGTGTCGAGTGATGACCAAACAAGAACAAGTTCAGAAAGTTTAAGTATAACATGTGAACAGAAAAACAAAAGATACAAAACAATCAACAAACAATGCGTGCATCCCCACATAGTTTCACATAAAGTTACTTACTGAATGCTCGTCTTTTCAAAGTTACTGCTTGATAAGTTCCTTTAGCAAGATGTAGATATATTTGTTATCAGGCAAAAGACTGGCTGTAGGGCTAATGCATATTCTTTGCTTGTATTTTAAGTTTCACAAGATAGCTCCTGAAAAGAAGCATCAGGAACAGATTCTCATTTTTGCTGCGAAACCTGAATTATCTCCTTAAGAAAAAAAATTCTAATTTTCACGGCTGCAAGAACACAATAGCCAGGTAAGATGTCATGAATGTCGGCAGCTGCCAATGCCAGCTGATCAGCTCTTTCATTCCCAGGAGTACCACAGCACCCTCTCATCCACTCAATAGAGAATTCGTTTTAACTAATTAAAATGATATCCAGAATGTTTCTGCATATCACCTGAAAACTTGGGACGTGAAAAAATCGTAACCGATAAACATTTACGATGTTTCAAACGTCCCAAAGAAAAACATTCTAATTATGTGGTTATGCGATTAGCTTGTTCGCACCACATCTTGGCCTTACTCGTTTCCTCTATAGATATTTAATAACAAAACTATCCTAACCCATGCGAGGGGCCAACATCTTTCGGACCACTTTCACTTGCCCTGCTACATCTTTTTATCATTCATTTGTTCAACCTCTCATTGAATGTGTACCAACATTTCTATATGCGATCATTTTGCTCAGTCTAACTCTTCGTTTGGAAAACTCCCAGCCCACCGTTTTTCGTTTCATTTAACCCATAAAGGCCGTTTGGTTAAAAAAATGTTATGCTCATTTCACCCGACATGCTCTACACTTTCAAAAAGTTTTTATTAATGTGAGTTACAACAGTGGCCGAGTTTATAAAACTCACCGAAGAATTCTAGTTAGTCGCCCCTAGATAGTAAAGCGCATATGGTATCGCTTTGAAGCGCCAAGCTCATATTTATCAAAGAAGAGCTCCAGAAAGGAAATTTGGCTTTTATTTTGTGTATTGTAAGTTTTACTTTGCGAAATATCTTTCTACATTTCAGATGTTTACTTTGGATATCAATTATTTTTTGCCTAATTTGACTAATTAGCTTATTTTACTGCCTTCTATTTGTTTCCAGTTATTGCTGACTATTATAGCTTCTATAACACAATTTGGCCTTAAACAGTACATAAAAATACGATGAAAAAATATAACCGAGATCAAAATCTAAAAGAGGAAGAGTAATGCTTCAAAATGTTTGAACTTATTCACTAGTTTACTTCGATACAGTTATTACTTTATATGTTAAGATTTGAAATATTTTCAAACTGCTCACTTTTAAAATACAATAGGGCCTACTATTAAAGAATATAAGAAAAGTTTGATGGGAAACGTGATGTCCAGTTTGAGTATGACCACTTTCTAACTGATCTAATGTTTGCCGACAACAGCGCCATTCTCGCTGACAACGATGCAATGGCCACAGACACGCTTTATGATATCGCCAGTATCGCTCAGTCTTATGGTCTTAAAATAAATGTGTAGAAAACCAAAGTGCACACAATGGATGGATTGCTAGTTACTATTTACATCAATGGAGTCCAAATTGAGCAGGTACAAGAGTTCCACCTTGGGTCACTGATCCAAGAGAGGAAAGTGCCATCTTCGAAAGAAACCCATACCCAAATTGGACAGGCAGCCCATGCATTTGCCTCAGTCAAATGGTGTGCATGGAAAAAAATAACATCACCATGACGACCAAGGTCCGCCTGTTCCGTACGCTGGTACATGGACCCTGCTCAAAACAGATTTGGCCAAACTTGAGACCTTTCAAATGAGATGATTGAGACAGATTCTTGGTACCTGCCTTTGGGATCGTAATACCAACAACGCCATCCGGGCCAGACGTCTACAGCAACCAGCTGTTGAAACGCAGATTCAACAGCAACGGCTGAGATGGTTTGGCCATTTGGGCCGAATGGATACTAACCGAATACCTCACCAACTGCTCTTTTGACGGCGACCTACCATGTGGAAAATCCAACGCACCGCACCTAAGAAAACGTGGACCAAACAAATTGAAGACGACCTCAAGAACCAACGGCTTTATCTGAAGCAGGCAAAAGCGGCAGCCATGGATCGAGGGGAATGGAGGAGCATTGTGGAGAAGGATCGATTTCCTGCAGCACCCACAGCAGCATACTGGTTGCGCAGACACCCCCAACCAAATGCTAGCTAGAGATCAAAGAAGTACAAAGAAAAAAAGGTAATGTTGAGAAAATGATTAATCAAATATTTCAAGAAAACAAATAAACTCCAACATCAACGATGTAATGTTATTATTACACCCGCTGCCATCTATTGGCTCATGGACGCACACTGTAAGGCTCTGCCAACAGGTGAAAAAGAGAATCAGGTTTTAGAATTATATATTTGTATTACTTAATTATATTATTTTTAATATAATTATATTATATATTGTAATTTCATACATTAAATATAAATTATAAACCCCTTATTTTAAACGTATTTATCTCATAGCTATTTTTAAAACAAAACATCCTTCAAAAATTCCCGATTAATTACCACGTGAATAAGCGATATTTAAATTATTCAATGCATATTGTCAACAACTGAATTCTTATCATGACAAATTCAAAACGTAAATTAAATGAAGTTTTCTAGCGTTAAATATTTTCTCTTCTTTTAAATTTATATATTATATTATTGTTATTTAATAATATAATATATATTACTATATTAATTTTATATAACTCAAAAAGTAAATAATTTTTTTCATTCTTAAAATCCATTCTTTAATCTTACCAATCATTCTTTTAGTAAATTGCGTTAAAAATGTAGGTGTGAAATATTATTAATATGCGTAAATCGACGTTCGTTCTTTGTAACATCGCATATAAAAATTTATATTCTGATAATACATGATTCAATGTGTTAATGACAAATTCCGTTACAATGCAGGAATATATTTTATTGTATGAGTAGCCAGCCATCACCTAAATTAAACATGATGTTTTTGTCATTCTCAGAAAAAAATTAATCTTAGTGAAAATAACGGTATAATTATGCGAGGCCATCATAATATATCTTAACTTAAATTCCTGATATAAACTTTGATTTTTCTTCTCCATCGATATTTATATAAGATCTTACGGAGAAATAAAGTTTAGTAAAATATATATCAATAGATAAATAATAAAGTTGACTTTTGAACTATATTTTGAATAAAAATTGTAATAGAGTACAAACTCACCCAATATCGACTATAACAATCTATAATTGTTTGACACAGAAAATATTTAAAGTTATATCTATCCGAGTTTTCTCAAATACACATAAAAAAATACACATTATCGATATAAAAGTTTCACAATGTTGTGCATGCTGCAGGTTTTGCTGCTGATTCTCCGGTTCAGTAACATTAAAAGAATTTAATACAAAAATGATAGAAAATTTATAGACATACTTATGAAAATTAATGACATTATACAAATACAAAAACGAGTTGCTTAACTTTCCCGGTAACATTTGATAACGCCACCTGTTATGACATTTTATTGAAAACATTTATTTATATTTTTAGTTATTATAAAATGACAACAAACTTTGCTTTCACAGTAGAGTTAAAGTTATAAAAAATTAATTTTGAATTTAGTCGAGATATGAGACACAACCCTTTTTATGTTCCCCTCGATCGTTAATAACCACAATTTAATAGCATCAATTCTCCTAATAATCAAATCTCCTTGAAAAATCTCAAAAATTTTCGACAGAAAGCAGAAAGAGAAGTAAGTAAGCTTCAGACAGGGTTAACAAAGTCGTATCTTGCATATACATATACACTAACACCCATACATATAAGAAAAACTCTCTAAGTTTTTTTGCATTTCTCGACGTTTAAAGTTGTACTGGGTCCAACAATGTAAAAAATATTAAGAGAGATCATTTTTAACCGATACCTATACTTTTCTTTTGTTTTTCAAAAAAATTGCAGCTTTAGTTCAGAACTAAGGTCACATCATTAAAGACTTTACTAAACAATTATTAAAATGTTTAAATAATTTTACATACCAATAAAACGCACGAGAAAAAACACCAGCTGAATCGAATGGGTTACTCTTCTGCTTCTTCTCCATTCTGTATTAATATCTCGTTTGTGAAGATGAGCTATAAACTGCGTCTAAAGTATTATTCATTAAATCTATATGTCTATTGCATATTTTATAATTCTAATAGCGTGTTAAAGTGTAAAGGTTTTTTCAGTTATTTATATTCAAAAAACCTTGAAATAATAAACAGTTTAATTATGATATTGAGAGAAAGATTTTTTGCTGATATAATAAAAACATTTCATATTTTTGTATGCTTAAAATATTAGACTACATATAAAGCGATAAATTGTGTGAAAATTGATAAATATATTAAGAATAAGCTAGCGACCAATTACTTCAATTCGATATTATGTGTACGTAGAAGTAATCAAAATTTAGTCAATGCTGCAAATAAATTGTTATTTACATAAGTTCTATTTAATTCACTAAATGTATATGATTAAATTAAGTACAGTGGTTACGGTTATTCTCTACACATAATTTTTTTTAAACGGCATCATCATTCTTAACTACATTCAAGTGTGTAAAGCCATCTGATTTTTTTAATTTAAGTGATAAGAAGAATCAGTTTTTATAAATTAATTCATAAAGTTCGAGTTGATTAAATAGGTCGAAGTGTAATTGTAAAAGTGTTGTTTATATTAAAAAATCTTTCAATGTTTTCTTTACAAGATAAGATTAAAAAATTTGTTGCCAAATAACCTTTATAAAAATACGTAGTTTTACTTTAAAGAATGTATAGTCACTGCCTGCTACAGTTCTGTGATTGTACTGCAATTTAAAAAAAAAATGTAGACGTATAAATTCTCCCTGTCGTCTGTCTTTCCTAATGTCAAGAGCGGTGACTGATAGATAAAACTCGCGACCAGGTTTAACATTCTCAGGGACAGGAAGCTCCGTTTAACTATATTGAAACTTTCGATGCCAACTGGAAGTCACGTAATTTCAATTTATTTTTTTTCGAAAGATATTAGATTGATCATTGGCACAACTCCATTGCTAAAGGAAACATGATATACTGAAGCCAGCCATTATTAATTTGAGGTGCAGAACATATATTTTAAATTAAGTAAATTAAAAATGTGATTAAAAATTGCAGCTTGGCATTGTGACGATGTCACAATAAATAATTTCTCGTTCCATTTTGAAACGTATACTTACTGTCACGGGTGTCTGACTAAAGAGACAAACACGATGTTTGACTGCATGCACTAGATCTGTCATTCTAACAGAGGTTTAGGCGATGAGAACGTTGTAACTTTTTCTCAATTCGTAATATGTGCTAGAATATTGTTTTCTTTCTTCACACATTAGGACGATAAAATCGCTTACAAAAGATTGATTAATGTGATTCTAGCATTTCGTCCCTTAATTCTAAGTTTGAAAGTTACTTTGAAAGTCACATAGTCCTAAGTAAAATAAATTGATCATTATGGATCAGTTTCTTTCAAATTATGTTTTAATGACCTACTAGTTGTTTAGAATTTAACAGAAAAATACAGATACAGTGACTGCGCAGAAACTATTTAATGTAACTTTAGTGAAATTTTCTAGTCTATTTTATAGTAAGATAACAACAATAACCGCATAAGTTTGGAGAAAAATGATTAATAAACAAAAAGAGTGAAATAATATCATTAAAAATAGGATGTCGAACATTAGTAGAACATGTACAGATTGGAATTAATTATAAAGAAAGTAATGACTGAAATCAATGAAATTTACATTAGAATACGATTTTAAAAAAGTGGAAGAAAAGGTTTAGTAAATTGCAAAGTACTGTGTATTAAAAATAAAATCTGAGAAGGATCTAACTGTAACGGAGAATATCAAAATTTATGTATTTCACTAGGAAGGGAAAAGTAATTTCAATTGCTAAAAAAATTGGGAAGAGCTAATTCAACAATTTCAAAGTATCTCAATAATAGAGGACAACAAACAAGAAAACAAAACAGTGGGCGCAAGAGTTCGAAAACACCTAGAGAATGGCATGCAATTGTTCGATGTGTAGTGCAAGGAAACACATTCGTTGAAAAAAACAGAAATGAATTGAAACTGAGCTGCACTAAATCAACAGTACACAATGTCTTGAAATCAACAGACAATGTATCATTAATCAAAATGAAGGAAGGCAACCAGCTCAAGCAGAAACACAAAGAATGTCGATTGCTGTTAGCAAGAAACAACTTTGAAAGAGGAAAAGGATAGCAAAAAGTAATTTTCTCGGATGAGAGAAAATGTAATCCTGACGGAATCTGACGGTATTAAGTATTATTTGGCATAACCTATTAACCTAATAATCCTATTAACGACTAGACTGAAAGCAGCATTCAAAGATAATAGCTGGTGGTGGTGGTGCATTCATGACTTCTGCAGAGATTGGATGGAATGAAAAAACAGTTCTTTTATTTATTGAAGGTCAAACAACCCTCAAACCTATCAGGAGCTTATTTGGAGGAAGCTGCTAACTTATAGACAGAAAGTTCCTGGACAGGACTTTTCATGCAGGATAATGCAAGCTTCCATGTATCAAAATCAACGTTATCCTTCTTTTCAGAGCAAAAACGTCTGACTTTTGAACTGGCCACTCTTTACTGCAGACTTATACCCAATTAAATTCCTTTGGGGTGACTGTTTTCCAAATGTATTGCAATGGAAAGCAATACAAGACTGTCACTCTAGTAAATGCTGCTCTTATTGAGGCATGGGAAAATATTACACAAGAATATTACAGTAGTGTTTTATTACTTCATTGTCTAATCATATTTTTTCAGCTCGTTTCCAAAAATGTAAATAAAGTAGGTACTACTTTTAATTTAAAGATATCATAAGTTAAGATTTTCTATTAATGTTGGACATATTATTTTCTGCTAATAGTATATAACTCTTTTGTTTATTAATCATTTTTCTCAAACTTGTGCAATAATTGCTGATATTTTATTATAAAATGTACTAGAAAATTTCATTAATGTTACATGAAAATAATAGAGTTTCTAGGCAATCACTGTATTTTGTATTATTCTTGTAGAGGCTGTATAATAATTAAATAGCTTACTATATATAAGTATTTGTGAAATAGTAGTATTTAAATTCTTACTTTTGAAAAGGCTGTAATTTTGCAAGAAATCGAAAAGTGCATAAACTGCTGTTTCTGGAAAAGTTTCATTTTTCATATGTCCGTTCTACGAGGAACTTTGTCGTAACATTAAAATTTTGAGTGTCTTACTGGTTTTTACTGGCTTCATTACTAGAACATTGTTTGTTATGTGAGAACCTGGATCTAGAGTGCAGTAAAATGCAGTGGCGTGCCGTCATTGGAAGCGGTGGAAGCGCCGCTTCTCTTATATTTTCTAAAATATAAATTCATATTTGGCAATCATTTTCATATTTTAATGTACTTTGAATTAATCAAAATTAATATTTCATTATAACCGCATTATGTATCCTATTACAAATTTCTGTACTACATGTAAAAAATTGCTATTGTGTAACAATCTTTACTTCCTCAGCAGAATTACCTACAATAATACTCAAACATTAAAACACTTGCTGAGCTTATGGGATTTAAAAACCCATAGAAAGGACATGGCAGCTTTAACTAGTTTAATCTACTTTTGATACAGTATTTATTTATTTATTTATTTATTTATTTTATGTTTGTTAATTAGTAATGTTTTTAATGTGTTTGTAGTTAGTTTAATCCGTTATTATTTAAACCGTTAAAAAATTTTTAAAGATTCGAAAAGTTTTAAATGTCGCGAGCATTCGAAAGCTTTATATTCGAATGTGGAACTGTAATAAATTTTTCCTGAGGATGACCTATAAAAATTAGGTTGAAAACGTTAGAAATTAAAGATAGCAGTAAGCTCAGCAAGTGTTTTGGTGTTTGAGTATTATTGCTATTGTGTATTCGAATATCAGTGGTGGAATGAAAGCACTGTATTGTCGAAAAACCGGGTCAGCTTCCATCTCGAAAATAGTTGAATGGTGCAAAGCAGGCAGATTATAGGCATTCGTGTATGCGCTTTATAGAGCACCAACCTCACCCGGTTTAGCTGGTGGAAGCTACACACCAAAATATCGTATAACGCTTCCAACGATTCTAACTCTTAGCCGCTGGTAGGGAGCTATTTGACTAAGTGAATTGTTCAAGATTTAAAAAGTAAAGAGTATTTAGTGTTATTTTTATGTACGTTTCTTTGCAAAGTTATATTTAATTATAATTTTCTTTTAATTATACTGGAATTATATTGACAGATTGACAAAAAATCTTTAGAGTTTTTATCACTTTTAGATGTTAATAATTTTAATATTATGAAAAACAATTTTTCCAAGCGTGTTTTAATTCTTTAAATTAAATAAATTTTATGGAAAATTTTTTGATTTATCTAAATTACGTAGTGAATCGCAATATTTATATTCGCGTCCAGACTATATTGACAAGTAACTCTTAGACATAAAACATATTATAATTAATGTCGATCCGAACAAAGACGTACTAAAAGAATTATATGATTTAATATTATTAATTTTTACGGTACCATCTACCAGTGCGTTTGTTGAGCACAGTTTTTTTGAACACGAAGCAAATTCATACAATGGCCAGGAATATTCGCTCAGTCAGAGGAAAAATTGTGGTCGCAAGCGTTGCTTTCGATAGAAAAAGAGCTTTCAAATACGTTGAGGACCGGCGACTTTTATGATGAAGTAATTAATGACTTTGCGAAAAAAATTGCCAAATAGAGTTAGTTTATAAAAAATTAAAAAAACAAATTTTTCTATCATTGTTTGTATGATATCAATTTCTATTATGTATATGTATTATTTGTATTTTAGAACTAAAATACATAAATTGTTTATTTTTGACGTTTCTAGTATTTGTTTAAAACTTTTATAGAAATGTGATATACCGGACAGGTCTGACCCCTCACGAAAGATGCGAATAAACAGTTAATTTAGAAAAAAATTTATTACTTTAAAAAACATGGGAAAAATTATTTGTAGTCGGACACCCATTGTTTATATTAAACTGAGACGCAGAAACCATCAATCGCGGAAGGAAGTCGTTCTATGATTGGCGGAACATCGAATTCATCTTCGATTTTGACTTTTCTTGCGCTATAGCTAAGAGTTTCGTTACGCTTAGTAACCATGGATCAACCACTCGGGAAGCGTTATTGAGGGAGAATGACCAATCAAAATGGACGAAAGAAAGAACGGAGATCGATATAACCCCGACACTCGCACTCGGTTATCGTTCTGAATATCCAAAATGCCGTGTGTCAACGCGCAAAAAAAAAAAAAAAAAAAAAAAAACAGTTTCTCGTCTATTGTGCGATATTTTGATGTGTAGCTTCCACCAGCTAAACCGGGTGAGGTTGGTGCTCTATAAAGCGCATGCACCAATGCCTATAATCTGCCTGCTTTGCTCCATTCAGTTATTTTCGAGGTGGAAGCTGACCCTGTAACCCGTGTCACTTCGGACTTAAACCGCGTTTCCAACCCCAACGGACGAAGTCTCCCCGTGCCTTACAGACTTGTCAACGCCACTGTTCCGGGGCCACCTTCGATCGACGATCAAAGAAACACATCGACGTCCAGGATGTCCTAACGGCTGATTGTCCTAAAACAAACTATTTTGTACATAGTGTATGTTTATTTTATATTAAAATAAACGGTTTTTGTCAGTACTTGTCGTCTTTGTCTCTTCTGCCATCACGCACATACGAATGGACCCTAGGCCTTCACTGACGTGCAGTTAACTGACTGCCCCTGGAAGTTGTCTTCTTACAGTAACACAGCTTCCCTATCATCAAATGTCACAGCACGCCACTGGTAAAATGGGCAATTAAATATAAATATTATATTTAACATAAATAAAATGTAAAAATTTTAAATAGTGCGATTAATTTATTTAGTTAAACCGTGAGAAGGCAGAAAAGGCAACATTTTATCTTCCCAACATCTTTACATTTCCTCTGATGGAAAGAATCTTGAAGTTCCTTTCCACAATGATATAGTCTAATATGGCCTCACCAAGAGCCCATCTGATTGGCCAACATATCTGTATACAACGGGAACAGTACCCTCTTTCGGGGTTTCTTTCTAGTCATCCTGATCAGCCACGGTTTAAATCAGTGGTGGGCAAACTTTTTTAATGGGGGGCCACAAAGTTTAAGAAATTCTAGAGGAGGGCCAGAATTATAGAAAAAATGCATTTTGTGTTAAAGCTTTTAATCATAATATTATAAAAACATTACAGCATTACACACAAATTACGTTTTACCTTAAATAATAATTAATTTAACTTTTATTCAAAGGCTCTGCCATGGTAGGTGTGTGAGACATATGAAATTGTTTTTGATTTTCCATAATATTTTCGAAAGCAGGTTCCAGCTGTGATGAAGCAACTTTCAGCAGTGCGAAAAGGTGTTTATCAGTCAATCGGTTTCTGATTGAGTTTTTCCGCAATTTCATGGTCGAAAAAGTCTGTTCGCACACATAAGACGACGCAAACATCGTCATAATTTTCTGGGCGTGAGCAATCATCTTTGGGAATTCAGCTTTCCGCAGTGCTCTATAAAAATCTAGTTTTGTGGATTTCAAGAACAATTGCTTTAAATGGGTGCTGCACTGCATTTCAATAATTTCCAACTGCAATTCTGCAGATACATTTTCCGGATCTACATTAAACGGCATCGAGAAAACATCTAGTGATGATTGAATGTTCTTAAAATCTTGAAACTTAGTTTCAAATTCTGTGTGAAGTTTTTTCAACGCCTGACTGAATTCTTTTAGTTTGTTCTCACTAACTGGTGACATGGATTTTAAACGCAGAAAGTGAGTTAAATCGTTCTTCGCCATGCAGTTATAAAACAGAAAAAGCTGAGTTTTAAATGATTTCAGACAACCCCAAGTCTCATCTATAAATTGGTTCTTTCCTTGCAATTTTTTATTTAATTTGTTATAGTGTTCGAGCAAATCGGTAAAAAATGCAAAATCGGTACGCCAATCTTTGTCTTCGAAGATTTGGAAATCAGTCCATTTGTCTGTTTTATTCTTTAAGAAATCTTGTATTTCCTCTTTTAAATTCCAAACCCGTTCAAATGCATATCCACAACTTAACCATATTACTTTCGTGTGGTAAAGAAGGTCAAAATAACCTGCGTCGACTTCAATCAGAAATTCTTGGAATTGTCGGTGTACCAAGCCCCGAGATCGAATCGTATTAATTAGTTTTAAAACAACATTAAGTACATGGATAATATCTATTGCAGCTTTACAAAGGACGTCCTGGTGAATTATACAATGTAAAAATACAACATCGTGATTAGGATTCTGGTTCCGAAAAATACCTGAAAATCCCGCGTTTTTTCCAACCATATTTGGGGCTCCATCTGTAGTTATATTGCATAATTTTGAAATACGCGCATTTAAATTTTGAAGACCTTCGGAAAATTCGTTATAAATTATTTTCCCCGTCGTTTTTCCTTTTATCGATTGCAAACAAGCTAGCTTTTCAGTAATATTAAATTCGTCGTCAACGCCTCTAATGAAGATTAATAATTGAGCAGTGTCACTTCTATTTGTACTTTCATCCATCGTCACGGAAAAATATTTAAAGTTTTCCATACGCTGCCTAAATTGAGTCGACAAGTTTGATGCAATGGCATCAATTCACGTTACTGTTTTTCGCGATAAGCTGACAGACTCAAACTCTTTAATTTCTCCTTTAATATAACCTCAATAAATTGTTTAGTATATAGATAAAGAATTTGTCTGTTCTTCCACTTCTCCGAATCGACACGAACCTTTCTTACACTCGATTTACCCGTCCTACTAGAAATTAGACATCACTCGGACGCCAACTATCGATTCGAAGCACCCGCGAGTTAGGGTGCGCATTTTAATTATCCTAGCTGGTGTCAGGCTCTGACAAGACCGAGATTCCACGATCTTGCTGTTTTCCTTAATTTAAATAGTAATATATCGTCATCCTTGACAAGTGAGCGAAGAGATCTCACAGTTGTGTAGAATAGAGAGAATTTAATGGCAACAAAACCTGCACTGCAGCTGCGTTTATAAAATATTCCTTATTCATAACGTCATATGCAAAGGATATCATTTAAAGTAATAGTGTAAATCGGTAACAGAGAGCATAGAACGATTACATTTGTTTTTTATGCCTTTTTGCAAAAGAAATGAGACATACTGTATATTTCCGCAAATAAGACGACCTTCAGATAAGACGAGCTATAAATTTTCGTCAAAGTTTTATAGCTGTAGCATGTATCTTTCTTATAAGACGACCCCCGAACTATCAACGGCCTAAGAATTTGGTTTAGATCAGCGATCATCATCTCGATAATAATATTGTACAATCAAACCTGTTTTATGCGGTCTTTTTTTGTGCGATATTTTATTTGTGCGGTATAGTTGGCGACTAGTCTCGTGCGATTTGTCATGTCTCACGTTGACTTATTATAGCTAAATAAACTTATTATAGCATAAATGAACTTATTATAGTAATATTATTGCATGAATATGCGAAAAATGAAATAATTTATTTTTTAAGTCAACAAAACACCACCTGGACAAAAATATGTAAAACAGACGATAGACGAGACGATGCAGTCAAGTGCTGACATCTGTTGTCAATAAATTCTATTTCGTACGGTTTTGAGTTATTTTCTATGTGAGACTTTTTTTATGCGGTCCCTATTGACTGCATAAAAAAATATATTTTTAATTGTGTTGCGAAAACCATTTTTTATAGCCACTCGTAAAGTTTCGTGCGATTTTTTTATGCGTTCCCTATCCACCGCATAAAAACAGGTTTGACTGTATTTTGCTTTCATCTGTCACAGTCATTTGCATTTTTATATTCAACTTGCCTCACTTCATGTTTAGCCTTAAATCAAATATTAAATATATGAAATTTACAATAAATTTACTGGAGTTTAAACAGATTTTACCTTAGTTTAAGTTATTCTTATATTAATTTACATAACAATGTGTGTCAAATAACAAACATATGGACACAGAAATGTAAAGTTCATTTTTTGTGACGAAGGTTCTGGCTCTTTTGAAATTCTTGTTTTTTGTCATAAAGTCGTGTACTTTCATTTGTCGCTTTTTTTCTTTCCTTAAGCAAATGTCGGTAGCAAGAAGATCGCATCCAAAACACTTCATCTCCCTTTTGCACTCCTTTCAAAATCTGGATCATTCGCTACAATTTGATCAACAATTTCTCTTATCCTTACTAAACTTTTACCAAGAAAATTTGTAGAGAAAATTTTTGGGTTCTTCATTTCAGAATCTCTATTTTCCAGTTCTACGTGAATTCCTTGTTTTGCCATTTCTTGAAGGTGAGAGCCTTATCAACGACTGTTGGTAAGGATCTCACCAGAAACTTGCAGTAACCCCTCAATATCCTGCTTGTCTACATCTCCTGCTGTGTCGATTAGGTTGACAATTTGGTCAACGTAATGATACAGCAATATTTTCTTCTTGTTGAGAATTCTTGGATACCTTCAGCCATAATTTCCTCCACACTCCGCTTATGCATTTATCAGTTAATTCTTGCCAAGCGAAGTCTATATCGTCTTTAGAGTCCATGATGTTATATTTTTTCTAAAATTGCACCAAACAAACATAGATTTAGTGGAAGTACAAAGCTACAACGAATTGCTACCTATTGCGATTGGTTCGTGTTCGGGAATAATTGTATTATATACGAAACAATGAAATGCTGCGATAATTTGAATACAGTGGGGTCCCCCTTTAAGAGTGGGCAAATTTGAGGATTTAGAAAATTTACACAAAATACTGTACTTTCAACTAGATTTCAACTAGGAAGTTGTAAATTTCATTTAAAAATAAGGTTATTGTAAACATACATATATTTTATTATGTAAAACTAATTATTTTAATTTAATTGAAAAATAGCTATGTAAAATTTTTTCCAAAAATTTCTGATATGTTTCATAGGTTTATTCCCGGGTTTGGTTTTCTCTGCCTGTGGCCTTCATGATTAGGCCACACTAGGCTGTCGCGGTAATAGAAAAAAAATTATGTTTAAACATAATTTTGTCGGTGCCGTGGGCACCAGCCCCAAATGCCCTTATGTAAATCCGGCCCTGGAGTTTATTACTCGACCCTTAGTCCCTAAAAGTTGAGTTTAGAATTGATTATTTCTTTTATTCTCATTCCTCTCTACAGTTATATTCAGTTTCATTCAAAAAAATACACATCCAATACTTTTTTAGCTTCGAAAATTGACCTTCTGTGCAAAAAAGAACATCTCTTTACATGTGTTCCAAGCAAAAAAAAAAAAAAAAAAAAAAAAATATATTCATTGCAATCTGACTCAGCCGATGAAGAGTTATGATTCAGTCACATGACTCCCAGAATGCAGCAGGTGGTTTTGTTGTTCTGTTGGAACAGAGAATTTGATGTTAAAGTGTTGTTTATTAGTACACATTTTATTATACAGTGTATTTCAGTGTTATAATTGAGTGAAAATGAATGAAGACGGTTTGATAAGTTTAGAAGAAGGCAATATTGGATCCAGAAAGAAACCTAAAACCGTTGAAGTACAGGCAAAGAAGAAAATAGAAAAATACCGTGCTCCTTTGGGGTGCAACTGTTTCACACCACGATTAGACCATTAGATGCAGCTACGTTAAGAAAATCTATTTATGAATTTATAGACAAATATGAACAAGATTGTAAAATTAGTTCATACCTAAGTTTTAGTAACGTAAAGAGAAGACTGAAGCGTCAACCTCAAACCAATAACCGTAACACTAATTTAAAACTATGTGGATTTAATGTTAAAATATAGCATTTTCAACAATAGAGGAAAAGAAATTCCTATCTGCAACAAAATTTTTATGCACTTAACTAGAGTAAAAGCAATAAGGTTGCACAATGTAGCTAAAAGGGTAATGAAAAATAGAAGCCTAAGAGAGGTTCGTGATGGATATCTTACTAGCTACAAATCAGCAGGCAAAAAAAGTTGCTGTTCGAGAATTTTTAAGAAAATTGAAAGGGCAAGAAAGCCATTGCAATCGCAAAAACTCTAAGCGAATTCACTCGCATTCAGATCTCAACAGGACAAAATTGTATAAGATTTATGATAATATTGATAATTCTTGTGTAACGTTACAAGTGAAAAACTATGTATTTTGTAAAGTATTTTGTGAATACAACATTGGTTTTACATCACTGGCAAGTGACATTTGCAGCTACTGCAACAAAATAGACTTGCTGTCAAAGAAGGAAAAATGTGCCAGTCCAGAAAATAGGAATGTCACAGTTATCACAGTTATCAATGACCTGATTCTTAAGAAACGTGTTCACTAGGTTCGTGCCAAAGCTTTCTATGAACTAATGAGAGAATAACGAGATAATGGGATCACAGTCTGCTTTGATTTACAACATGTACAATAATCACCAAAAAGTCCGGTCCAAGAGACGATCTATTTACGCCAACTAAGTTTATATGCCTTCTACGTGGTTGATGCCAAAGAAAAATAACCAGTACTCTATACATGGGCTCAGGATCAGTCCGGAAGAGAATCCACAGAGGTAACATCATATTTATTCCATTATGTAAAGAACATTGACTTGACAGCTGTAAAGATCATTTGTTTATTTTGTGACTGTTCTGGAGCAGAAATCAAAGATAACTTTGTTCTTCAGACGTTGCTATATTTTTGGTCACTTGCAGTGTAGAAGAAATTCAGATAACGTTTTCAGATAGGGGACGTAGTCTTTTGCCCCCTGATAGAGTCTTTGGAAGAGTGGGAAAAAGTTAAGAAAGAATCCTACATTCGTAAACAGAGAATACCATAGCGTGTATGAAGTTAAAAAAAATTAAAAATTTACGAGAACATTGGCCTATATTAATAAACAGAAAGACTTTGTCTATCTGTTTTAAAACCATTGACCTTATAAGCCACAAGAAAAGAATTCTAATTCAGAAAAAAGTTGAAACCGTTGAAAAAAAGAAGTCGAGTTGTTACAGTACTAGTAATAAAAGTTAAAGCACTGGAAAACTTTCGATTTGAAAGTGATAGTAAAGAGTTTGTTAAGATGTACAAAAAGCGCCGAACACACAAAAAATGCTTTGAGGAACCGGTCGAACAACTACCTCTAAGGCAGCTGGAAGAAAAAAGATGCCCAATCACTTTTAAAGACTGTATGGCGAGGAATGAGAAAAGGATGAACGTTTTTCATGGTATAAACCAGTGTTACGAAACGTAACCAAGCTTGAAGCAGATGATTCAAAAAAAGAAGAAAATAATGGGAACCTGTGTGATTGCTTGGAATAAGAATAGCGTTATTCTTACTTTTTACTCTTAAATTATACGAAAAAATATATTTTTCTTCAAGTTCTGACTTATGGATATTATATAACTAAAAAATTTTCTAAAACATTGTGTTAACAATGAATAAAAAAGATTACAGTTAAAAAGGTAAAAGGAAATCAACTTGCAGAGAAAAAACTTTTTATTTACTTTAACAAACTTCCCAGATGCATTTCGCCTCTTATGAAAGGCCTCTTCAGTAGGTTTCACCGTACACAGTTCATATTTCCGACCTACTATGTACGGTCAAACCTACTGAAGAGGCCTTTCATAAGAGGCGAAATGCATCTGGGAAGTTTGTTAAAGTAAATAAAAAGTTTTTTCTCTGCAAGTTGATTTCCTTTTACCTTTTTAACTGTAATCTTTTTTATTCATTGTTAACACAATGTTTCAGAAAATTTTTTAGTTATATAATATCCATAAGTCAGAACTGGACGAAAAATATATTTTTTCGTATACTTTAAGAGTAAAAAGTAAGAAGAATAGAAAGTCTGACGCCATCGTTTTTTATAATTATTTTGGAAGAATAGAGTTAATTACCATTCTTGTAAAATAAAAAAGTCGCTGTATTTTTATTTTTCGGAGTGTATTTTTCTTCCGTATTTTGTAAAATGCTATGTTGTTTTGAGAAGTTAAAGAAGTACTCGGTATTACAAAGTAAAAAGAATATAGTGGCCAGGCAAAAAAAAACATATCCGCCCTGTCCAAGCAAAAAGAAACATGTCCATATTTTAATGTCAAATAATTAAATACTAACTATATTTCTATCAAAAACTGCCTTCAAATATTGGTGTTAGATACAAAATGAAAACAATAATAAATTTTTAGAGGTGTGAGGTGTAAAATAAATTCAACAATAATAGGAGTGCAACTGTTAGTAATTTCTGTTAGTGAAGTTGGATCAATTGAGCCAGCAAGGATGAAAACGGGAGACGGACTAAACTTCTATACGTCTTCACTCCACTAAGAAGAACCACACACAGACCACCAACCACTGGTCATTAATATAAAGGCAAGAATTCCCAGGGACATGGGAAACAAAGGAACATAAACACTGTCACCGTACATCATACTATATCTGTCAAAAGAACATGTGACAAACTTTAACACGTGACAGCCACATGTCTAACAATCCCCCGCTTGGCTGTTGCGTGGCCAAAGGTCATTCAATAACAGTTAACATATTAATATTAGCGAATATTAAGACCCAATAGTTTACAACATTTCTTGTGTTTATTCGGACCGAGTGCCTTTGTCAATACATCTGCAGGCATATTTTCGGTTGAGATATGTTTTAGTTTTATTTTACCTTCACTGACGAGGTCCTTCACAAAATGTAATTTTATGTCTATATGCTTTGCCCTTTTGTGAGAGCCTTCCCCATTGGCCAAACATATTGCTGCTTGATTATCAGAAAATATACAAGTCGTTTCTGTTTTAAGTTCGCCTAATAGCACTTCTCTTAATAGCGATTTAAGCCAGATTGCTTCTTTGCTAGCCTCGGTAATTGCTACATATTCTGCTTCGCACGTTGAAAGGCTGACAGTTGTTTGTTTACAACTTGACCAGCTCACAAGGTTATTCCCTAATTTAAAGCAGTAACCAGAAATGATTTTCTGTCATCTTCATCGCTAGCATAATCAGCATCGCAGAAGCCTACAATGTCTATTTCTCCGTTTCTTTCATAACTAAGCACTACATCTGCAGTTCCTTTTAAATATTTAAATACCCTCTTTACTGCCTCCCAGTGAGTTCTGTCAAATGCATTGTTATATTTGCTCAAATGTGAAACAATATGTGCAATATCAGGACGGGTCATTACTGACGCATACATTAAACAGCCTATTGCCTGCTGATATGGTATTCTCGACATCAACTCAAAATCTATTACCTGAGGTTTCTTGAGTTTTAAGCTAGAATCGCATGCAGTTGAAACAGTATTACATTTGTCCATAAAAAAACGTTCTAAAATTTCATGAATGTATTTTTCCTGGCTTAGTGTAATTTTGGCTAAGTTGCTATCCTTTCTAATTTCTATCCCTAAAAAGGACTTTGGAGAACCTAAGACTTTTAGTTTAAACGATTCTGTCAATCTCTGCTTAATTTCGTCTACCCATTTATTATTGTTGTGAGCTATTATAATATCGTCTACATGAATCAGCAATAATAAAATTTTCGTACCTTCAGCTCTATAATATAAACAGTCATCAGAGATTGATCTCTTCAGTTTTATCTGCATCAATTTTTCTTTTAGTGTTTGTTGCCACACACGCCCTGATTGTTTCAATCCGTACAATGCTTTATGCAATTTATAGACCCAGTTTTCTTTCCCTTCTATGCTAAAACCTTCTGGCTGAGTTACATAGATTTCGTCATGCAACTCCCCATTTAGAAAAGCTGTCTCGAAATCAAATTGCCTGAGTTCTAGGTTTTTCATCGCAGCTAGAGCAAACAACATCCGAATAGTTGTGCTTCTTGCGGTTGATGCATATGTTTCCCCGAAATCCACTCCACTAACCTGAGCGCAGCCTTTAGCTACTAACCTAGCTTTGAATTTACTTTTCCCTTCTAATTCCTTCTTTGTAAAAACCCATTTAGTTTTTATCGCTCTCTTATCACTGGGCAATTCACATAATTCCATACCTTTTGATCTTGAATCGCCTTTAACTCTGTTTTCATTGCATTAATCCAATCTTTGGAATTTGGATTCTTAATTGCCTGCAAATATGAAAAAGGCACTTGACCTACTGCATAGACAATTGGATTTCCGTATCGTTGTGGTGGTCTAACATTTCTTCTCAATCGAGTACTTGTTGTAGGGACAGATGAATGACTCTGCTCTTGACTTTGCTCTTGCTCTTCAGGCTCATCTTCCGAGTCCTCAGATTTGAAATCAGCCCCGCTGACCTCTGGTGTCCATCTTCGTTGAACTTTTTCTTGTCATCTGATGGAAATACGTTGACAGTTTCTGTCTGTTTCTCGTCTGATCTGCATCTTGACATTTCATTAAATTTCACGTCTCTTGATACTACAATAGACCTGTTGCTCGGATCATACAGTCTGAAAGCTTTCATGGTGGCTTCACTTGGATGTCCCATTCGTTTGTGCCATAACCAATATTTACTTTGAGGACTAGCTATATTAACAATGTTTTTATATGTATCCACTACATATAAATGGTTTATCTTCTTTGCTGTGGCATACATAAGTTCGCCCTTTCTGATAACACATTTATTTCCATAAAAATGAGTAGTCAAGCCTCTCTTGGAAAGTTGGCTTACTGATAACAGATTGACGGTCACTTCGGGCACATACCAAACATCTTTTAGTATACAATTGAAGGGTACCCCTTTCACGTTTAGGCGCAAGGATATATCACCTTCACCTGCGACTCTCAAACTTAAATTGTTTGCCACATCTATCACGTGATTAGCAGGTCTAAACTTTACGAAAAGCTAACGAACATAACTTAAATGATGAGCGCTACCACTGTCTATTATCCAGTCAGAGTTATGTGAGTCAACACCTTTGTTTATAATTGAACATAACATCATTGGATTTTTTGGTTCGGATTCGTTTCACTGTGACATTGCGATGCTCTATGTCCATACTTATTGCACTTGAAGCATTTTCCATTAAAGATTCTTGTATCGTCATGTTTTTGTTTTATACTAGTGCCTCTTCTATCGAAACGGTTTCTTGTTGCACTAAACACTTTTGACTCATTAGTACTAATGCAATCATTTTTTCTGGCAGCCTGTTGCAGCAGTTTAGCTTTAACTGAAACTGAGGTTAATTTTACGTCTGCGGCAATCGCTAAATTGGTCACTAAACTATCATATTCTTCCGGTAAACGCATCAATAATAATTCCGCATGTTCCTGATTATCAATTGTACAACCGATTTTTCTCAACTGGTCAATGAGGGTTTGTATTTTGTTAATACAAGCGGCCATACCTGTACACGTGTTAAAATCCATGGAGTAAAGTTCCCTTTTTATTTGCAGCCTTTTCAGAATACTCTTATCTTCGTAGAGATTTGCTATAGTATCCCATGCTTCCTTGGCACTTGTACAATGTTGGATATCGACTTTAACGTGGTCCCCAACTGTCAGGGCTATTGTTCCTAACGCCCTTCAATCACAACTTTTTTCTTTCGCCGTAGATTCTTTATCTGTTACCGGCGTCTCGATCGCTGCCCACAGATCTTCCTTCATCAACAGCATTTTTACGTTGAATTGCCATGATGAAAAATTGGATGAACCTTCCAGTTTTTGGAAGTTGACAAACCCTTCCTTTGTGAAGATATCTTTATGTAAATTTTCCATCTCACACGTTGTCTTTCGGATCCCACCAAATCTCAAACAAAACCAATATCACAATGAACAAAAATTATAAAGGCATTAATGTACTGGGTTACTGTCCTGGGCTACTGTCCTAGATTGCTGTCCTGGGCCCATAACCTTTTCTTAGTAATTTCTGTTAGTGAAGTTGGATCAATTGAGCCAGCAAGGATGAAAACGGGAGACGGACTAAACTTCTATACGTCTTCACTCCACTAAGAAGAACCACACACAGACCACCAACCACTGGTCATTAACATAAAGGCAAGAATTCTCAGGGACATGGGAAACAAAGGAAAATAAACACTGTCACCGTACATCACACTATATCTGTCAAAAGAACATGTGACAAACTTTAACACGTGACAGCCACATGTCTAACAGCAACTACTAGAAAGATGACCAGAGCTATGAAAATGAATTTAATCTGCTCTTGTATATACAAATTCAAGTGAACATCAGCAAACTATTTTATTCGATAATCTATATCATATGAAGCGTTGTAAAATAAAAAGATGTTATTTTAAGAATATTTATCTCATAAATATTCTGAGAACAAACAACCTTGAAAAATATAACATTCATTACAACGTGTATTTTGCACAACTTAATTCTCATCGTGACAAAATTCAAACGTAAATTAAATAAAGTTCTCTATCGTTAAGTATATTTTTGTTAATATACTCTACAATTGTTGGTATCTGATCAGTTTTAAATTTTTTAAGATGTATTGGATTAGGCACTCCGTGTGTTAAACTCTGACTTAAGATATCTTTGTAAATATAAATTAAATACTATAATATAATATAAGGGTTAGAAATATGAAATAATCTAGTAATCTTAATCTTTGCTGTTGTTGATTTATGCCCGAGCGACGCCGGGCTCATCTGCTAGTTTCGAATAAATCTTTTCGTTCATGCATAAATACAGGAACGAGAATAACACTTATTATTCTTACACTGTACAAATAAGATAACGGCCTACAGACCCAAAAAGAGATGGCCACACGTAGTGTTGTTTTCGGCACATACGGACATTACAAAGGAGGAATTGCCAAATTTCTTACACTACCCAAAACCAACTGTTACAGGACAACTTCACCGAGGAAGAATTCGAAACACAGTTTCGACTGAAATTCCAGCTTGGAAAAAAGGAAGCCATATAGAACAACTGGGTGGTGGAGGTGTCTCCTGCTGTTAGAAGGATACTAATAGATCTTGGAAAAGTTAACCTGGATTGGTCGCGCTGCAGGGTCGCGGATTTCTTCCCGGTCCTGCAGTGCTTCAAGTGCTGCCAATTTAATCACGCGGCAAAAGACTGACCACAAACTAAACACACCTGCAGCCAGTGCACAGGGGACCACCCTTTTCGTGGCTGCCCTAACCGCAGGAAAGCACCAACCTGCTGTAATTGCATATTAGACAAGACCAAGAATCACAAACACAACGCGAGGGATGTCAAGTGTCCAACATATCAACGGGTTAAATCAATTATTACTACAAGAACCGACTATGGGATATAATCAATTCAACAACATTCGTATACTGCAAAGCAATACTCAAAGAAGCATCTCAGACACTTCCCTCATCTATGAAACACTAGATAATTACGACTTGGTCTTTCTACAACAGCGGTTCCTACCTTTTTTTTGATCAGGGACCACTTTGATTTCATTGTTGTTAGCAGGGACCACAAGGTTTAAGAAAAATAAACTATCAATCTAAAAATAAACTTTAATCAAAACTTTTAACATAAGTAATCGTTAAACTCAAGAGTAACATGCTTTAACAGTACTATTATAATAGAAAACATAACATTTTTAGTAAAAATTAAATTCAGTTTGTATCAACATGGGAATAATAATTTTAAATGAATAAAAATTTTAAATCTTTCGCGGACCATATTTTAGCTCTTGCGGACCACTGGTGGTCCGCGGACCACTGGTGGGGACCGCTGTTCTACAAGAACTGTATTGCCGTAATGGCATCTTCTCGTGTTTACCTATGTCCTGCCCGATCCTCAGTGGTACAGTACAGTACCCGTGGGCTATCACACTGGTACCCAATGTTAATTTAACAACATTGCGCCACACTAAGTACAGTAACGAGCACATCGTGACTACAGAGATTCTGTTTAATAGTGAAAGACTTATTATAATCAATGTCTACTTCCCAGGCTGGATGGAAAGCGAAGGCTTCCTCGAGGACCTACAAAGAATTTTAGATGCCTTTCAGGGATTCCACATCATAATGGTGAGTGATATGAACACTCACTCCCCATCTTGGGAAGGGGAAAAACTAGACAGACGCAGGAGTCTCTTTGAGGAACTTATACATCGCAACGACTTCCTCTTACTCAATAATCCAATGTCTCCTCCCACATTTCGCTCTCCGCGGGGAAATTCTTGGATAGACGTGTCGACCTGTAGTTCTGGCCTTTACACCAAAATCGTGAACTGGAGAGTTCTCCCTGACGAAACTTTGAGCGACCACGCTCACATTGCATTTGAAATCACATGCTCAAAGAATGAGCACTCCATGGAAAGCACCCCTAGGAGCAAATTCGACCCCAACAGAGCTGACTGGAACCGGATTAAGGCATACTTGGAGAGTCATCTCAATAAAATCTACTCTGAAAATCAAGGCGATGCCAGAGTCCAAATTGAAACAAATATAGACATTATTCGCAAGGCGTGCGAAACATACATACCCAAAAAGATGGCCAGGAAGAAGGAAAATTCCCTGGTGGACTCCGGAACTCGGAGAATTGCGCAAAGAAACCAACAAATTAAGACATATCTACCAAAGGTGTAGAAATGAAAGCGAACGTAACAGGCATAAAGAAGCCTACCTAAATAGCCAACATGCTTATAAACAGACTATCAGAGGCGAAAAACTACGTACGTGGCGTGAGTTCTGTACCATTACATTGAGGGCCCCGTGGGGTTTTATTACAAAAATGTGTACGAACAGATTGAGTAAAGTTAAAATACTGACTGACGAAAACACCGGAAGCAACCCTGCAACTATACCCAGATTATGACTAAACAGCTTAATAAGTTCTGTCCGGACGACGATCCCAAGGAAGATACTGAATGGCAGAGGGAAATTCGTGCCAATAAAGATAAACTTGAACAGAGTGAAAATACCCCTTATTTCACTAAAGAGGAGATAGGTATAGCCTTCTCAACTCTAGGGAAACGCAAGGCACCGGGTTTAGATGAAATTAGCACAGAAATAGCGATCAAGTTATGGGAAATTATTCCATTTTACCTTACTGACCTTTATAATAACTGTCTGCAACACGCAGTCTTTCCGAGATCCTAGAAGAGGGCTAGAGTCGTTCCCGTGCCTAAACCGGGACAGTCCAACTATGTCAGACCTATTTCCCTGCTTCCAATCTTAGGGAGTCCTGGAGAAACTCGTTAAAAATAAACTTGAATGGCATGTGGAACATCACCAAAAGCTCAGCGACAGACAATTTGGTTTTTGGCGCCAGAGGTCCGCGGAGGATGCCATAAAACAATCTGTGAACAATATCAAACGCCTCTTGCAAGATAACAAATATGTCCTAGGGGTCAGCCTTGATATCTCTAAGGCTTTTGACAGCGCTTGGTGGCCCTAGTGACCCTACAGCTGCACAACATCGGCTGCCCACGCAACCTACATAGACTTCTGCTAGACTACTTCAGAGACAAGAAGTCTGTTCTCCAATATGGCCAACAAGAAGTTAGTAAAAACATAACAAGGGGATGTCCACATGAGTCTTGTCTGTGGGCCCCTGCTCTGGAACTTAACGTTTGATACTTTCTTAAGAAGCAACTTTGGGCAAAACTCTTCCACCGCAAATGCGGACGACGTGCTCATGCTGATTGGTGGCAGGTCGAGAGCCGAACTGGAAACCAAGGGAAATCGCCTATTACAACTCATCAGCACTTGGGGTGACAAGCACGAGCTGACTTTTAATTCCCAAAAACAAAGGCCATCATTTTCAATAAACCAAGGAAAAGGAACCTATATCTAAGACCCCCAACACTTAAAATGAACGGTGTGGCCATCCGCGTGGGAAAAACTCTTAAGTATTTAGGCATAATACTAGACCACAAATTTTCCTGGGACTCTCATATTGAGAACACCACAAAACGCACCGGGCTCATATTTCAAACGTTGGCGCAGGTGGCCAGGAGAGATTGGGGTCCCTCTCCTGAAGCCCTTTCTGCCATATACGACGGCATCTTCATCCCGATCGTCAGTCATGATTGCGGCACATGAGGACGAGCCGTTTCGAAGGTTCATCCCAGGAAGAAACTGGTGTCCGCTCAGAGGTGGGCACTTCTTTTAATTACAAAGGCCTACCGCACAATCAGTAATAACAGCCTTCAGGTAATTGCAAAAAAAAATCCCCATAGACATCGAGATCATTAGGAAGAGCAAGATCCAGCAATTTAGATGGGGAAAGGATATTCCAATTGGTGATGATATTATTGAATCACAGAGAATGGAAAAACCGTACCCGTACTTTAACACATTTCCTGGCGTAAATGATAATTTCACTACTAGCAACTACACACGTATTAACGCCAACATCGAAATTTATACCGATGGATCCAGCATTGACAGGAATGTGGGATGCAGCTACGTGGCATACGTCGATCGTACGGAAGCGCATCACCAAAAATTCAAGCTACATCCTATTTGTACCGTGTTCCAAGCTGAACTCCTGGCCATCAACAACGCAATAGACTGGTCCAATACCACCTACACCAACATGCAGATTTCAATCTTCACAGACTCTCTCTCAGCCCTCAATATAATTCACAGTTACAAACTCCATCCTCTGGCTGTGGACACTAGGAATAAAATTAACACTTCTACAAACAATTTCCAAATCAACTAGGTCAGATCCCATCAAGGGACTAAGGGAAATGAGAGGGCGGATGCCATTGCGAAGGAGGCAGCACTGGATCCTAACAACCAATACATCTATGACAAGATCAGTCAGGGCACCCTAAAACACTTACTTTGGGAAGAGGCCATTGGCAAATGGCAAACACGCTGGAATGAGATGAATCAACACATCACTTATCGGTTTATTCCCGACCTTGAACAATTCCTCAAGATCAGCTGGTTTACACCTGATCACTACACAACACAGTTCCTGAGCGATCACGGCGGTTTCGCCAGTTATCTGGCCAGATTCACCGACCACGCTTCCGAGCACTGCCCCACCTGCACCGTCAGAGACGGCGCCACTCACTATTTATACGACTGCACCATCACCACCAGCGAGCGAACAGAACTATGCGTCCTCTTAAATAAAATTCATTCAGACTGGCCCTGTGACATGAAGGATATATGGAAAACTACTAAAATTTTTCGTACTTTCAAAAAGCTAGCCAAAAAAGCTATCATAACCATCAATCCGCTCCTTCAAAGAAGGCCTCCTTGAACAACATAATGAAATTTAGTGTAAGGGCCATCTCAGCCTAACTCGTGAACATAGTATTTGTTATTTGACTTGGATAGCCATTCAGTAGCACACTCCTTGTGCTACTTCTATTTCTACTTACTATATTCATATTTTATCATTGTAACTTGGTTTTCTTAATGTTTCGCTGCTAAATGCCTATGTTCTGCATCCAGTTTGTAATTGCATGTCATAAGCTATGACAGCATTCTCTCTTATGTTCATTTCCTCACTGTGCCTGCGTGTCTAGCTGTGTCGCGCAATTTTATGTTATGTATATATTGTTTCACCACTCTTTTTGCTGCATGTAATTTACAATATCACAATTGCTTTACATTTAAATTGTACACTATCTCCCTGGTAGTGCCTCTGGCGGAACAGGGAATGTATGAACATATGTTAAATAAATAAATAAATAACTGTACAAATAAGATTTTGTGCAATAACTAAGTCGTAAAATTTGTGGAAATTTACCTCAGTTACATTATTTTGAATAATCGACAATAATATTTCTAAACATTTTCGTATTATTTTATGAAATTAAAATTTTATTTGGGTGCATTGGTGTAACGGAATTCAGATATTTACGTTATCTATTAATCGTCACTACATACAAGTTTTATATAACCCAGAAAACAATGATTTTAAAAACCCACTTTTTAGTTTTGCTAATTAATGTTTTAATAACACTGCGTTATAAATGTAGGTGTGAAATATTATTTATTCAAGAATTTAAAACTCTTTTGAAAAATCGCATCTTAAAATTTATATCCTGGTCATAATACAATACAAGCATCAAAGTGTTAATGACAAATTTATATTACAAATTAAAAATATGTAAGGATAGTTAGCAATTAACTAAACTTTAGCTCATAGTCATTTTTCAGAAAAAAGTTGAACTTAATCAAAATTATAGTATAATATTGCAGGGCCATAGCAGTAGATCATAACTTAAATTTCTTATTGAAACTTTGCAGTTTCTACAATATAGATATTTATATACGATCTTATCTATAATGATAGTTTAGTTTAAAATCTATAGCATTAGATATATAATAAAGTTAAGTTTTTAATGATATTTTATATCTATATATATAAAACTACCTGACTGACTGACTGATTCATCATCGCCCAGAGCAAAGCGATGAACCTAAAGAAGTGAAATTTGGTACACAGTTAGGGTACGTCATGGAAACGCACACTAAGAAGGGATTTTTCGAAATATACCGCGGGGGAGAGAGAGAGAGAGAGCATTAAGGTTTAACCGGAAGAACGGCTTCAACTGTACTATTTCAGATGCAATTTTTTGTTTCTAATGGTAATAACTTAAAAATTAAAAATAAAATTAATATATAAACATCTCAGAAAACTATCTGTTAAATCTTAAAAACAACATTTCTATGAGTAAAACGAAATAAAAACTTTGCCAATTGGTCGATTTACAACTCAGAAAGAAGCATTTGAAAATAGTCAAAAAGCAATTAACGTTTATTGACTTTCGCGGTAGGGGGTATCGCGGGGTCTGTGGACAAATTTTCTTGCAGTAGTACGAAATTTCTACTGAGTTCATTTGAAAGAGTCATATTTCTTCCCTATTTACAAACAAACCCGATGGTAATCGGTGAAATATGGGAAAAATTACAGCGAGTTGAAATTTCATATGTTTATTTTTTGCGTTTTACGTATCAAATTACATTAAATTCGACACAGATAAAGCATTTGTGTGAATATACAAATATTTTACACAGTTTAAAAGTAGAGAAAATAAAGAAAACAAAATGTAATAATAATTTTTGAAGCAAAGCCAAAAATTTTACAATTTTAAAATAAAAAATGGCGTCTGTTGGAGGCCACGTGACTAAATTTAAATCGAAAAATCACATGACTGCAGAAGGGTTAATTTCCAAACATACAATATTTATGTATTACGATTTTTTAACCAAATGAATGTTCAAACCGTTTCAATTCGAATTTATTACATATTTGTTCGATTATAGTGTGGCCATCGGCCATAATATTGCATATTTGTATATTTTATTTGAATTAATCTTAGCCTTCCTTCCTGTTTCTTTGTTCTGAATTCCTTTTAGAACTTTCTTATCTAATCCTTATCTTGGTAGGATTATCTTTTCCACGAAAATAAGTAAAACAAAAGACGGTGTAGGGCCCTGGGGCCAAACGAACAGAGAAAAAGTCACTTTTAGTGAGAACCTCGAAGTAGTAGAGAGGGAAAAAGAGTGCTCCTGACTTCGATAAAGACGATCTGAGACTGAAAAGTGCCGAAGAAGTTAGAAAGAAAAAATAGACTTGGGATAGAAAACCTTGAGGACAAACGACGAAGTCAGGAATAGACAAACTTTAATGGCATCAACCGAATCTTTCAACAAAAAGCACAGGAGTAAATTACAAGATATTATTAAACAATTATTAGAGTTTAAATAATATTACATACCAGAAAAACGCACGAGAAAAAACACCGGCTGAATCCAATGGACTACTCTTCTGTTTCCTCTCCATTCTGTATTAATATCTCGCATCTAAGATGAGCTTTAAACTGCATCTAAAACATTACTCATTAAATCTATATATATATAAAGCATGTTAAAGTGTAAAGGTTTATTCAGTTATTTGTGTTCATACAACCTTGAAGTTTCAGTAACATGTAATAAACAGTTTAATTATGATATTTATATTTTTAGTACACTTAAAATATTATACTACATTTAAAGCCTCGTTGTATAAAAATTGATAAATACATTACAATTAATTAGTTCATATATTAAAAGAAGCTAGCGACCAATTACTTCAATTCGACATTATATTTTTATAGAAATTATCAACATTTAGTCAAACTTTGATGCAAATAAATTACCATTTACATTATTTCTACTTAAGTCAGTAAATGTGTGAGGAAATTAAGTATATTGAGTACGGTTATTCTCTACACATAATTTTTTGAAACGATATTATAAATACTAATTACATCAGGGTGTTTAAAGTCATCGAGTTCATTTGTAAAGTTTATTTATAGTAAAGTTAACTGATAAGAAAAATCAGTTGTAAATTAATTTATATTTGAGTTGCATAAATAGGTCGAAGTATAATTGTACAAGTGTTGTTTATATAAAAAGTCATTCAGTGTTTTCTTTATCATATAAAATCTGTTTTCTTGCCAAATAGACTCTATAATATACGCATTTTCACTTTTAAAAAAATATAGCCGTTCCTTGCTTAAGATCAGTAATTAGGCTGCAATTTGAAAAAATTGTAGAGCTATATATTCCCACTGTCGTACGTCTGTTCACTGCCTGTACATCCGCGTTTCGTTCCTTTATCACGAAAATTGAGTTAGAATATCATTTTGTGCAGGCGTAATTTAAACACCATTAAAATAAGCACGTTACGCTCTGTTTTTGGATACTTTGTGTCGGTATTGGCATTGAGTAATATGAGACAATAAAGGAATTGTAAGTAATTTTATCTTTTACCTTAAATATTATTGTCGGATTAAATTTTCATTGTTTTAAAAAAGTTTTTATAAAATTGTTATGGAATGTTGTAAACCTGCTGAAGAGGGGCATTCATGTCCGAAACACACAGTGTACAGGTGGAGATAAAGGTATTTTGTTTTGACTAAAATCTTCTATTTTTGCTAATCGGAAACTACACTAGTATAATAAGTCCTATTAATAAACGAGGTCCTAGTAAACAAAGTAGGCCTATGTATATACAACAAAACACAGAAATGAAATTTTATTAAATATTTAAATTTTACTAATTGTATAAAACTGCAATTAAAAGCCATAATCTGATGCAAATTTCAATTGTTTAAACAACAAACTATCATTATTTGGTAAAAATATAAATAAATTTTACAGTAAATTATATAAATAAACAATTATTAATAAGCTTTCTTTCCTTCCCCCTTTCGAGCTTATAATTTGGAAAATTCAATTTCATAAATTTATAAAATAATATACTTTAATAGTATCTTCAATGTAATAGATTATTATTCGAATAAAAAGTCATATTTATCATGTCGATAAACATTCATATATATATATTTATAAAAAGTGATGTGTTTTATGCATGTTTTATTTTTACTTGATGAATATTTTGATGAAACGTGTATAAACAGTTGAATATTCTGTAATCAAATAACGCCAATATTTGCAAAGATTAGAAATAAAGTTGATTTTTCCTCAAATTTTATAAATAAATATTAATATATTTTATATTGTTTGCTCACCTTCGAAATTGTTGCATAAATTAGTTGAAATTTCGTAATAAGATAATTTTCACTTATTTTGTATATTCGTCAATTCACGTGTATTTTAATTAATGTAGCTCTGAGACAGAAAAAAAAAGTGAAAACGGAAACAACGTCAATCGATATACATTCTCTCCCGCAAATTGTTATAGGACGTAATAAACGTCATTTAAAACTTACTGATCAAAGACTGGAATATTTTAAATAATTAAACAAAATTCACGAAACTGATATTTGTTGTAATGACTAATGTTGTATTAGCTGGTATAAAATTGAATTTTATCACTTTTAAATAATTTTATAAGTCTTATCATGTGATCTCACACTTCCCTTGCTTTCTTAATAGGAATTGACACATTTACATATCTATTTTACTTTGCATATACATTAAAACGATTATTTCTGTGGTGATAAAACCTCCCTTCAAATTATTGATGATATAAACATTTTTCTAAAATAAATTATTTTTAATGACAGCTGCAAATTTTATCGCATGCTATTTTTATTTCTTCTTAATTATTCACAAACGAATTTTTTTAAACAAACCTATATAAATTTTAATACTTTAATTAATTCGACATAAAATCTTTATGCACAGAATTTCATACGTATAATATTTGTAACATAATATTATTCTAATATTTATAAAAAAATTACATGTCTAACTTCGAATATTTGAATATTATGTTATGATATTTTTATCTGTTTTCACTGCAGAAAATATAAATTTTCAAGCAAATATTATTTTACCAAAGACAAATGTCGAAATGGAAATCATGCATGACATAATGATGATGAATTTAAGCTTTGTATCAGTTATGTTGTCACATTCTTCTCATGCTTTATATAATTTTTCTCAGTACTTACACTGAATATATAAAAACTTGTGTCGCTTTTTGTATTTTAAATAACATGTTCGTGTTCCTGTTAAGTAACTTTAATTCTACAGTAACGTACTCAAAAGTTCTGAATTATAAAATTCGAGCAAAAGTAAATAACTGAGTTTTACAATATTCTTTTGAAATGTTAAATAATCAATAGTTATTCCTGTACATTGCCTTTTCCACAAAATCGATCCATAATCCTTGATATTTAATCAAAATTTGTTAAACTTTATTAATTTTTACAGTAACATTAATTTTTAAAATATGTTTGTTATATTATTTACTTCCAGCTTCCTGTCACGTCATCTTTCTAAATTTATGGCATTGCATACTGCTCAGCAGATTATGCTCACTCAGTTGTTGTTCTCATTATTCATTTGCATAAACATTTTTTAATGCAAATATAAAAGCTGCTTTAATGGTTCTATAAACTTCACTCAGTTCTAAATAAGATGTTTGAATTTTTTTTATGTTAAGAAAAAAACTCTTTAGATAAGAATATTTTCTTATTATTATTGTATTTATAGAAAATTAAATATATATTTTGTTTTTAATACAAAAAAAAATGCAAGGAGTAATTATTGACTTTGAATGTTTTGATTTAAGGATCGGAACTGTCTATAGACAATTAAGTTGTATTGTAATAGATAAAGGTATTTTAGAACATATAAACATATATACTCTGTCCATAAAATATCATGAGTTAAATGAAAAAGATAAAAGACAAGTAAATTTTTGAGCAAATTTCAACATGGTTTAAATTTAAGATAGAAACCAGATTATAAAGAGAGTTCCAACTGGATTAGTAGACATGTGTCTTTTTATAATATTTTGTTTTTTTTTTATTTTAACACGATTTTGTATGTTTATGTAAGAAGATACACTAACTATAATTTTTTATATTTCGATATAGGGAAGACTATCCGAGTTTTTTTGAACTATTGTTTTTGTCATAATATTATTTCCGTCTACTAGTACGTATTTTCTATTAGCAGGACTTATTAGACTGGCTTTAAGGATACTGCAACAGTTTCACAGATCAGAAATTTGTTTTATTTGATTTACCTGGACACATACATTTTAATAATGCGTTTCGGACCGGTTCGTCCCTCCTCAGCAGGTATTTATGTGATGCATTCTATATAAATTAAAAACAATAAAATAATTTTTTTTAAAAAACCACATTTTAGATTTTCCGACAAAATTTTTTTTATAAATTCACCGACATTAATATAAAATTCTTACAATTTCCAAATTTTTTCCCTCCATTCCTATTTCCACCAGACCATCGTGTTTAAACTTTAATAATAGTAACACTGTAAACCTAACCCTGTATTAAAACAAATTATTATATAAACTTTAACTTTATCTCGGTTTTTTACATTTAAACACTATTTTCCAAACTTACATCTCGTCTTGTTCGCTTTGACTTACTCTTCGTTTTCACTTTTTCCTTTCTCTTCTTAATGGTTTTAATATGGAGATATTAGCTCAAATAGGCTCTTTCTCCGACAGACGTTATTGATCGCTATGCGACCGACGAGCCAGCCGTATCCGAACGGCCTAAACTCGCACGAGGAGAAAGAATGCCTTCCGGGAGGACTTTTATGAGGAAGTGGCCTCCTATTCAGTCCTTATCGGCAAGGAGCTTCGTCTCCACTTATTTCGATTGTTCGTTTTATACCTCAAACACTCCCCTTCCTCTATGATTCTTCGCCATGATTGGTGTATTTCTCTTCCGGCATTATTATTTATTCTGTTATTTTGTCTAATTTCATTAATATGTTCGTATAGTTGTCTCTCATAATTACTCTTTTCTTTCTTCCTTATTTTTACTGAATTTAGAACTATTTTACATCCTGTGGAATTACAGTGCTCCTCTACTACTGAATTTGCACAATTTCCTTTTATTGCTCGGATGTGTTCATTTAATCTTATTTTTAATTTTCTTTTTGTTTCCCCGATATATATTTTTTCCGGTTTACAATAAACAATTAAAGGAATACACTACTCCTTTTTCTTCTAATATATCATATTTTCCTTCATTTCTATAACATAGATGTTTTTTTTAGTTGTATTTACTTTTCCGGTATTAAATTAATTCTACTATTTAATACTTTTTAAATTCTTTCAAACAACTTAGGGATATACCGTATTTTAACAAAACTTTTTTCTTTATCTATTAATTTTAATTATCATTTTTCAGTTTTTCAATCCATTTATTCAACAAATTTTTTGGGTTATCATTTAACATAAACATTTTCATCATTTCTTCTTCTTTTTTTTGTATTTCGATCTCACTTGTTCTTTCTCGTATTTTATTTATATACATTTTAAATATACTGGTATTTGTATAGGTTTAACGTATTTTTTATAAATTAATTTATCTTCTTTTCTCTCAATTGTTATATCTAGATGATTAATACTATTTTGTTTTTCTTTTTCTAATACAAATTTAATATTTTCTTTTATCTCATTAGCTTTATTGATAATTATTTTTTCATTTGTTTTTCTTTTATCATATATTATAATACAGTGTCTACATACCTGTTATAAGATTCTATGCCTTCTATATTTCTAATTTTTTCATCTATTTGTATTATTGATATTTCAGCCAATCTTGGACCTATGCAAGTACCCATAGGTATTCCATCTGTCTGGGTATAGAATTTATTTTCGAACTGAAATTAATTCGAACTGAAACTATCAATAAACGATCGTCGATTTTTTTCAACATTTTTTTCCATCCAATAATCTGCCTTAATAGGAAAAACACCTCCAAAAGACTTATTTCTAAATCGCTTACTGCGAGTGTTCATAAAGTAAGAGTATTTATTTTTTTAAAATAACAATCCACATATACGGTTCTCGAATGATCAATTTCTAAAGTATTATGTGAGAGCCGAGGGGGTCGAGCCCTTCTTACCGGCTTCGTGTCAGAGGATGGCTTAGGTTGTAAGCGAGTGGGAGGGTTAGCGAGGTCGTTGATAAGGTGTCGGCGCTACACGAGTAATCAACCATTTAAACAGACAGAACAAGTTTAATAGTCAAACCTGTTTTTATGCGGTGGATAGGGACCGCATAAAAAACGCATTTAAAAAATTGCACGAAACTTCACGAGTGGCTATAAAAAATAGTTTTCGCAACACAATTAAATAAATATTTTTTTATGCCGTAAATAGGGACCGCATAAAAAAAGTCTCACAGAAAATAACTCAAAACCGTACGAAATAGAATTTATTGACAACAGATGTCAGCACTTCACTGCATCGTCTAGTCTATCGTCTGTTTTACATATTTTTGTCCAGGTGGTGCTTTGTTGACTTAAAAAATAAATTATTTCATTTTTCGCATATTCATGCAATAGTATTACTATAATAAGTTCATTTATGCTATAATAAGTTTATTTAGCCATAATAAGTCAACGTGAGGCATGACAAATCGCACGAGACTAGTCGCCAACTATACCGCACAAAAAAAATCGCATAAACAAATCGCACAAAAAAAGACCGCATAAAAACAGCTTTGACTGTATAAAATCTAATTCTAAAGGTATACAAATTCTTACACAAATAGGCAATTAAATGTTCACACAGCTGTCACATAAAGCGATGACTAATTTAATTCTTATACCGCACGCGTCCCTAATTTCTCAAATGTGGAGAGACAAAGTTTACAAATATCCATCCAAAATACCTCAAATTTTTATAGAAATACGTCATCTTGACGATTAACAGTCTTGAGGAGGATTCTCTGTCAAGGGGATGGCGAGTTTATGGCAAGTTCTTCTAGTCATTAGCCTATGCGGGTCGAGTATGTCCGATGAATATGGCACAAAGGGAGACTGCTAATGTTGATGTTCGCTGTTGTCCTTCTTAATTATGGCGGGGCTGGTGTCTATTAGAGAAGTTCGCCGTTGTCCGCCTTGATTATGGCGGGACGGGTCCTGTGTCTACTATGGATGTTTGCCGTTGTCCGCCCGGATGACTGTGTACAACTCTTTTGTATACCTGGTTCTGGCTGATGCAATTTATGATGTAATGCATTCTAAGTTCGAACTGAGACAGTGTGTTGTTTATATAGAGCTGTTAGAAAACGGATGTTCCGATGAATTATTGACACTTTTTATCCGGCATTGTTACTCATTTTACTTCAAAACCGAGAAAACAACTGTCAAACATACTAAATTAATTGCCGATAGTGACTAAGGTGCGGTATTAGATTACAACCTTAGTATTAATAGTTTAAATTGGAGAGACATTTAATCAGTTTTATCTGTTAAGAACTCTCGAGAAATAAGATGGGTGTGGGTTTCCCCCCCCCCCCCCCCCCCCCCCCCCCCCCCCCCCCCCCCCCCCCCCCCCATATTAGAATCGGATTGGAATATTACATTAAGTAATTAAATTAATTAATGGATTAACTTAATTGTCCCCCGCTTCAGATTCTCACAATTATTATAATCTATTAAACAAATAACGTTAATAGTTTTTGGTAATTGCACAGGAAATTTTAACTCAATTGAAATATTTCCTTGTTGATTAATTCAAATATAATTTCCTGAAAAATTTTTGTCAGAAGAAATTATATATATATATATATTAGTGAATATCCTCATGAATACTTGTTGTCAGATACTGTATATTTGTAAATCTGTGATAGTTGATACATCTTATAACTTCGAATAATGATATAAAATTTCTTGCATAAATTTTGTTAGTATAATCTGGTGAATAAAGTTCAGAGGATGTTATTTAATTATCTTTTAGCATATAAATATAATTGAAATTATAATTTTAAAAATTAAAAGGATTTTACTTAACATTTTCATTAAATGCTGCATTAGAAAATATCCAAGCATTATTCTATATTGTAACTGTCTAATAACTGCATTTGATATAGTAGTTGATTGAATTCCACTGCTCAAAGTAAACACTTTAAGTGTAATCTATCTTGTATTGTACATTATACTTTTCCATATAAATTTCTAATCCAAAGTGTATCAGGTCCCTACAACTGATGATCATCGGTTTTCTAGCTTTTGGAAATGTTAATATTAAATGATGCAAACAATCAGTGAACAGTTTATTTCTGCATACTTTGTTGTTTAAAAAGTAACGACCTATATGTAACAAACTATACAATGAACTGTTAATTATGCCTCCCAGTGTAGCTTTGGCAGTTGTAAATACCTAATTTCACTTTCACAGCTGTTGTATAACAGAGAGAAATATGGCGATTGATCAAAACATGACCCCAGATTATCACACTTTTGATTCATGGGATCTTCTAGTGCAGATAAAGAAATGCAAAAAGAATCCTGTGTTTTTTTCTGTATGTTAGTGTGTGTATGGGAGGAACGATTTTGTTCACTTATTTTAAAGCTTAATATTTCCTGAATTTATTGTCGAAACTTTCTGAAATTTTGCATGGAGGATTGTATACTAAGGAATGTGATGCTGTTAAATTTTGATGGAAAAACAGCAAAGGGAAAGGAGAGGTCGAAGGGGGTCGTTTCTCCTATTTCTAATAAGGTCAGACTTAATAGAAAAGTTGCGGCCGAAGTTCAAACGCTAAACTTGTACAGCAAGCAGAAGTACACGTTTGACGTTTGAACTCCAAGTAAAATACGTTGCGGCGCACGTTCACAACAATATCCCATGAGTCAGCGCGCGAAGTAAACATCGCGCACTGACTCATGGGATATTGTTGAAAATTGGCAGAAACGTTTGACAACGACGTATGTTACCAGCGAAGGTAAATAAACAAATTAAACTATTATAAAGTTTTTATATGATGTTTAATAACACTAAATAAGTATTTTTAATTCGTGTCGCGTCTCCTACCGTACGATAGGACTACCTCATACTTTTGTTGAAAGAAGTAGTGGCTTATGTAAATCTGAAAGCAGCGCAGGAAAATTATTTTTAGAAAATATACGAACGTATTACGCTGTTGATGGTAGAAGATTCTGTGAAAAACAAACCTACTCCTACAGAATTATGATAAGCTATTATGAACAGAAATATATGTAAATTCTATTCGCGTTTTTCATAAACTATAGAGGGCGCTGCATTTTTTACAAAATGGCTATTTCATCTGGGTCACTTAGACTAGTAATGTAAAATTAATCATATATCACTGTCCGATATAATGATATATACTGCTTGTAGCCGTTTATCGAGAAATTTTATAATAGAACAATTATTGCTAGCGGGACACGTCATTATATGGTATCGAAACACGTGAGCGAGATCGTTCTATACGTATTTGTGCCCTTTGTATTAAAAACATCAGCTTTGACGTTGGGATCAGAGCTGGATTTACAAGTAAAAAACTATGTAAATTGTTGCTTAGGGCTTCGACTTTCAAGAAGCCTCAAACATTTGTACAAAAAAAATTAAAGTCGAATTTTGTAATAAACATTTTTTTTTACAAACCAACAATATATATTTTACTTTTTATTTTGTGTAGTATTTCATTAATTTTTTTTTTCTAAGAATTAACATAAGGTCTTTTTTTTAAAAAAAGATTGATAAAACCAATTTTAGAAAAGATTTTTAATGGAATGAGTATAAAAATTTAATTAAATTCATTTATAAAACAGAAGACTAGTGAAACCTCACATCTTTTTCTTCCAATAACGGTATTGAATCAGAGAGATAAAAGAATTAATTAAATCAGACTCTTTTTATGATTGACTTCTAAAATTGTAAAAGGTTGGTAAGGGGACTTACAGAGTTCAGCTTAGGGCTTCGAAATGCTTAAATTCGACCCTTTGTCCCACATAAAATTACTGGCATTTTAAACTTTAAGAAAATATCTTTTAAAATTGACAGCATAACTTGTTCATGTAAAGTTGGACAATCGGGAAACAGCCAATTCTTAACAGTCTAATTTACTCTTTCAGAATTTGGAGGAGCTCATAAATATAACTGACCGATTACAAAATAATCATCTGTTTTTCATGTGGAGAACTTATATTAAACTCCCGTAAGTCATTGAAATTGCAATTTGGAACGCAACAGAAAACTTTGCTTTTTCTATTTCTATTCATCTTTACTGCTGATAATACACAAGAATTAAGCAAACGACCAAGATAGAATAGTTTTGTTTTTAAACACTAGAGGGCGAGCATCAGGTGGAAAATGCGAATAGGCATTTTACATCAATTGCAAAAAAATTAAATAATTAAATAATATCTGGATTAAACTCGTCTGTTTCCTTACAATATTATTCAAAAATGCTTGAATAACCATTATTTTAATAAAATACGTCTTAATATTAACCCAAACACAAAAGTGAAGAAGTTTAAGCCGATCGTCTACTCGTCACGCTAGACATAGCGAACGCCATTATCAACCTTCTACAATTGCCAGATGGCGGCGCTCGAACGTCTGACGTATCTGTTTTGGGCTGAAAACGACGGCCACAACCTATCTATTAATGGAAAACGATAAATATACGCAATTTCGTAATTTTTACAACTCAGTGTCATAAGTTTCATACAGGTATAAAATAAACACTAATAAAAACAAAAAATAACTCACTAGAGAGACCATACCACAAAATTTAATTTAGATTTTTATGTCTGAACAATATTTTTAGTTTTTTGTAGTAAGTTTATTTTACCGTGATATCATTTTTTATGTATTTTTAGAGCATTATATCTGGATGCCGATATATTCTCCTTGATGATCCACTAAGTGCTGTTGATGTTCCAGTGGCAAAACATATCTTCGAAAAGTAAGTACAGTAGAGAGACGTTAATCCGAACCCCGGTTATCCGAACGATTTTCAGTCTGATTGTCGTGCAGAATCAAACGTTTTTGATACTAGATTTACTTCTAAAGTATAATTTTCATGTTTTTATATTCTTCAATATATTTATTTTGTTTATACAAAATAAAGAAATAATTTTTAACGATACAATAGCCTCGATTATTATTATAAAAATTTTCGTTAGGCTTAAAATCGACGAAAATTCAACACGAAGCGACACGCAACGGGGAAAAATTTGAACATCGGACAGGTTATATTTTTCGTACATAATCGGTTATCCGAACAAATCACTAATCCGAGCAACCCCAGTACCCAATTGATTCGGAGTAACGACTCTACTGTATTTCAGAATTATTAATGGCATATTTGAATACATTTGCACTTTTCATTCATTTCAGATGTATAATGGAATATTTGAAAGACAAGATTTGCATTTTAGTTACACATCAAGTACAATTTTTAAACTCTGCAAGTAAAATTTTACTGTTAAATAAGCCAACGATACTATTTGTTTACAAGTTTTCTTTCTAATTACTTTCTGAATAAATATGACATTATTTTCTACTTTAAAATACATCAATATAAGGTTCAGAATCAGAAAAAAACTATGAAGTTAAGTGTGTTGTTTAAATAAACTATAACAAAAAACATTTATACTACGTGGGGATGTATGACAATTAGGGATTGCAATTGCTGGATCCCTCATCCAGCAATCTAGCTGGATCCAGCGCTGTGGATCCGTAAATACTCAATTAACTTTCTAAATAATTGTGCAAAAGTCTACGTTGTCGCGTTGCTGCTTTGCTAACTACTAGACTGCTACTAATTACTTACTCACTACTTTACTAACACTAATAATTAAATTACTTATAAATAAACTATACTTTAATCAATCCAGCAAAATTTAATAAAATAATAACGTATTCAAATCACTTTTAACGATCTTCCTCAGTTACAAAAAAATACAACATTAACTATAGAACATAAAATGTGTTTGGAATAAATATAAAAAGAATGGTGTTTAATTACATCCCATTTTTTTTTTAAACAAGATACATAGATGTACTGCCAGGTCTGATAATTTTCGTATTGTATACCGTCGTAATCCCACTGTTTTCAAACTTTTAAGAAACGATAAAAAGAAAGAGGATCGGAATTCAACAACGGGTATATATTCGGTGCCTTTACACAACCAACGTTTCAATTCCAAGCTTGTTTATGTGAGTGCAACGATGCGCAGTTTAAAACAACGGCTCAAGAGTACAAATATACAATCAGGAAGAACCTTGACAACACTGCGCTGGCATCATACGCAAGACAGAAGATGTTAACGTCCAATGGGATCAAGCGGCAATTATAAAAACGACGACGAATAGGCAAACGGTCAAACATCTTGAGAGATTGGAAATCTGCAAGGCGCACATGACAACTGGTTGTATGAATGTGAAGTCCCAAAAACGGGTTGACATTAATCAATTATATTAGAAAATTTTTCAAAACGAATGTAGAAAATCGTCCATTGTTACAGGGGACAATAAACCGATCAAAGATCAGTTTAGGCGTGTTAGTCATTTGAAACCGCGACGCATGAAAAAAAGGAGAAAGATGTCGAAAGGCAAAAAGGGCCTAATGTAAAATAAAACGTAATAATTGTAATGATAAATAATTGTAGACGAACGTCCTCCAGCAGAGATGGACCTTTGATAAGTCGCTCGTGTACGAAATTTAGATCATCAAAATTTGGAAAAAGGGAGAGGTTTTCAATAAAAAGAAACATCATATCAAAGCATTAAATTTCAAAAATATCCCAGACTAGACAACAATGGGGAAAATATGAGCGCAAGTTCAAAGTTCCATCAATTCTTTCCATCCTGAGTAAACGGAGGGTGTCAAGTAGATTCGTCGAGGCGGCTCTTTCTCGTGACTCGAACAGGGGTCGTTTTTCGCTTGGAGACAAGCGAAGGACCAATCGAGAAGCGAGAAAGGAGGGATGTAGAGCCAAATCAACATGAACAATACGAAAAAAAGAGATCGAGATAATCGCCGTGCGAGGGGGACGAGAGGTCTTTTTCCTTCTACGCACGGAGAGGCCGGACAAAAACTGTGAATCCGCTTACGGCTAATACGCGCACAAAGAATTTATTTTTCCTGCATCATGCCGATCTACTAATTAGTGCCACTAAGGACAGACCACCAGTGACCAGAGGCGAACATCTCCACCTGTTGCTGCCCTGGGGCCTACAGTAGAAGACGTCAGGAAAATGCCGGCGTGACTGAGACTTTTCGAAAAATTTTATCGTTCGAGAAGAAGTCTGTACTAGGTGTAAGTTCCTTTACGTCTAAATAAACGACTTTTTGTGAGACACTTGTTGTCTGTGTCACCTCCCTCACACCCACACGCGAACGACCCTAGACCATCCTGTTTATTGTCCCCTGTAACAATGGACGATTTTCTACATTCGTTTTGAGATGCGGACTCATTGTCTACCATGTGGAGATCCTTTTACATTAATTAATGCTGGTTTCGTTGGATCTTATATACAGGGTGTTTTTTTTAAACTGACGGTACTCGGAGACATCTGTAGAGCACTCTAACAGCCGGACTGTCGCCAAATTTGGAAGATTGACTAAGGACGACATGGGAAAAAGATTCCGCGAAGAAAAAAGTAGCACCCAAATTTACCGGTAGGAGTGGATTTGGCGCTGTTCTAGCAAAACAGCTAAGAATCTGCATAAAATCGAGCTGCAATTAACGAACACACGAATGAATAATCAGACAGAGGTTTCAGTGTAATAACGAAAGTTTAATTAATCAGCAAATAATCTCCCTTCTTCAATGTGATCACCGGCCTGCTGGATAACGCATTGCATCCTGAACACCGTGTTCTCTATGGCCGAACGTAACATGTCCGCAGGAATGTTCATCACAGTTCGAGAAATGTTGTCTTTCAAAGTCATCAAGTTTGGGACACTACTAAGATAGACCTTGGACTTTAAGTAACCCCACAGAAAAAAGTAAGATGGGGTTAGATCCGGGGAGCGAGGCGGCCATGCAAGTGGAAAAAAGCGACTGATGACCCTTTCTTCAGTGAAATGCTGGTAGCTTTTTCGCTACAACAGCGCCAAATCCTCCTCTACCGGCGAATTTAGGTACTACTTTTTTCTTCGCGGAATCTCTTTTCCATGTCATCCTTAGTCACTCTCCCAAATTTGGCGACAGTCCGGCTGCTAGATAGTACTCAGAAACATCTGTAGAGCAGTCAGTTAAAAAAAACACCTTGTATATATTTTTTCCGCTATTTATTTTGTTTATTTTTCTATATTTTGTCCGTTTGGGCGTTTTTCGTTAATTTTTATATTTATTCCGAACACATTTTATGTTTTATATTTAATGTTCTATTTTTTTTGTAACCGAGGAAGATCGTTAAAAACGATTAAAAACGGTATTATTTTATTAAATTTTGCTGGATTGATAATGGTGTAGCTTATTTCACTTATTCTACTTCCAGTACATAGTTTTATATACTTATAAATAACTACAAACTAATATGTAGAGCCTATATATGAAAACTGGTAAGACTGATAGCCACTTAGCCACTGATTATCCGTCCTTACATTATAATAATATATTAATATAAATTAATCAGTAGAATTACCTTTGCTATTATTTAACTTAAAGATTACATTATAATTATAATCTAATTAAACATTTAAAGTTAATTATCTCTATCTCAAGTGTTAAACCGAACCAAAGTTAACTTTACTACCTAAATGTGTAAGAAGTTTTACTGATTTATAGTGACCAGCTATAAAATAATAAAAGCTTCTTAAGTATTTTTTAAAAATGTTTTATTTCATTAAAAAAACATAAATTGCAGGATAGATAGACAGATAACACTTTATTGCACCAAAAATACATCCACGCTGGATCCGCGCTGGATCCAGCTGGAATGATTTCAATCCAACAAAAATCCAGCTGGATTCAAAACATTGCTGGATTGCAATCCCTAATGACAATATATATATACAATAAATAGGCTTTTTCCCAAAAAAAAAATTCTTTTCTGTAACACTGTTTTTGAAGAATGTCTTTTACTCCGGACTCAGATATGTGATGAAAATATGGAAAATTCCTCCAGGCTGTGTGTTGGTAAAGAACAAACTTCTATTGTTCAGTTATTCACACACCCTGTGGAGTTTTCAATCAGTTATATTTGCATTCTATTCTGTATATTGCAGTAAACAGAAAATAGGGATTTCCATCACAACTTATATTAACGTATGGAACTTTTAATATACCTATAATACAATACCAGTTACTGATAAATTTGTCAAAAATATGTAGGTACTCTACTTATTCAAAAGGTATAATTTGAAGCTAAATATTTAATTTGTATACCTTTACACGTATATCTGTATATTATATTCTCAGAAACAATTATTTTTATATATATTATAAATTTATTTCAGGAAAAAGGTGAAATCATCGGCAATTACAATACAATAGACAATTTAGAAATGTTTACAAGAATTTCGTCTGATAAAGAAATCGCTGAAAATAGCATGGAATTAGAAACTGGTCTTTTGAACGATGATAAAATAATTGAAAATACTCAAACTGATATGTCTGATAATATTGAAGATACTAACAACAGTAATATGGTAAGAATTACTCATGTATTAAACAGTTATCTGAGTGAGTATTTTTAGAGTAGATTAAATAAAAGTTGGCAGTTTTAATTTCTAAAACTCTGTATACAATTCTCTCTGAATATCTAATTAAAACGATTATTCGAAATAAGAATAAATTATTATGATCTAATTATAAACTGTTTGATTTAGTAATGCGAACAGTACATTATCATACATATATTAAAATTAAACTCTGAATGGCAGAGAGATCATATAGAAAGTTATTCAGAAGAATAATACTGTACTTGCTAATACGCATTTTATGACATATTAATTATTTTATATGTTATTAGCATTTACACTTATTTATATAACCACCCCTACTCTCAAAATTTAGCCTTTTGCTAATTTAGAATAATTATCATCATCAAAAATCTTTAATAATAAAATATCATTACAGACGGCGCGATATACTCAGTTTCAAATGTTTCCGGGAAAGTGAAGCAACTCGTTGCTGTATTTTTTTATATTCATAATATGACTTTTAAACATTGTTTTAACTGTTGCCGAAGATTACTCGATATACTGTTTGTACGTCTGTTTTGAACAAATTTAAATATGACTATCTAAATGCCACTCTGTTTTTATTGGAATCATCTAGTCAACGTTGTTCCTCTTAATATGCAATGTGTGCAATTAATCAAAATCGCGAATAATGTAACATTTTACAATCTACCTCTCAAGAATAAACCATAGATTAAAAAAGGTGAATTGAATATACTTTCTAGGTTAAAGAATGTTGATGGCTCGACCAATTGGCGAAAGCACGTTCTTTGTTAAAGCCGATTAAATACCACTAGACCACAGATATTTTTAAATTTTTTATCTCCATTAAAACTAGTTAGTCTGGAAACGAGCAAGTAAGATTTAGGAAGTTAGTAGATTTATTCGGACCTGCTCAGTTACACTTAACGAGGTGTGGTACTGAAATACATTAAAATTTATTCAATTTTAAAAGTAAATATCACGTTAACTGTTTGCCAAGATTGCTATTTCCATGTAAGGAATGATTTGACAAGAGGATTTGAGATGAGATGTTCGCCTGCAGATGTACTAAAAATACTTTTTTTCATTGATTGTAATACTGAGTAGGTGTGTATTTTGCGTGCGAATCTAATGTTCAGTTTCATGAAATAATACCTTAGATTTTTACTTTTTCAAAAATACATATATTTATATCTATTTTAAAACTATTTTTATAATTTAACGAACATTTTATATAATTTATTAAATATTTCCTGTAGGAAAATGAAAATACACCACGTGACGACGAAGAAGTTAGAACAACAGGAATTTCATTCTATAAAGAATATCTGAATGCTGAAGCTAGTTTCTTCTTCAAGATTTTCTTATTATTTATGCTTGTTGTATCACAATCCGTTATAACTGTCAGCGATTATTGGCTTGTCAAATGGTATGCTATTTTTATGATAAAATGTTAGTTTATTCATGTAAACAGTTTTTAAAATACAAGCTTAAACACCTGTATAAAGTCCTATTAATAAGTAAAGTCCAAGAAGACAATTAACAATAATATTAGATTTTAAGGACAGTAAGACTTTTACAATTAGAAACATTGAAAGATTTTTTTCATATAAACAACACTTTTACAATTTCTTATATTTTCTTCCAGTTTGGCCTAAATTTATTTAAAATTATTTAATTAAAATTCTAATTATTAAATTTAGCAAGAGATGGCGCCTAACGCTTAACTCTAGTACCAAAATATGTTAAAATTATTAATATTGCTATAGCCGTTTCTAGCCCGTTAATTCGCACGTACTGTACATAAACACTAACACATATACGTGTTTCGGGCTAGCATGCCCCTCATCAGCAGTATTACTACCAAACACTAAAAAGTAACAATAACGAAACAAATAAGTTACTGTATATCTTAAAATTTCTCAGCAATAAAATACAATTTTAAAACTCACTGTAAATACATATTCCAATCCCGAGTATAACTGGATAATATTTCTCGTTTTACAATTAAACATTTCACTGTATAATTAAAATTTAATAAATGAAGTAAATAAAGACTGTAAATTATTAAAATCTAACAATATCATGTAAAAATTTCATTTAAAACACTCACATCAAAATTTCGTTTGCCACCATTCAACAGCGTTATGATAAGGAGACTATTAACTATGCTTTTTTATAAACGTCATCAAGAATGGTGCTCCAGGATTGGTGGATTATACGACCCAAATTATTGTTTATTCTATTTCTTTCTTTCTTTATGTTTAAATGTTCGTATAATTGCCGTTTGTAATTATTTGATTTTTTTTTCTTAGTTCTTATAGTATTTTTGTCGATTTGGCACCCATAACTATTGCAGTGTTCTGCGACTGCAGAATTTGCATAATTATCCCTTATTGCACGTATGTGCTTTTTTATTCTTGTGCTTAATTTTCTTTTTGTTTCTCCTATATATGTTTTGGCCGGATCACAGCTGCAATTGAATGAGTACACAATTTCTTTTTCTTCCATTAAATCTAATTTTTTATCTGACCTATGATATAAATATCTTTTAAATAAATTATTTTTTTTCGGGTATTAAATTCACTTTTCCATTTAGTATATTTTTAATTCTTTCAAATATTTTAGGTATATAGATCAAATTTACACATTTTTTATCTTTTTCAAAATTTCTATTTTTATTATCATTATTATTAGTCCAGTTTAACCATTTTTCTAATATTTTTTGGGGGTAACTATTCAGTAAGAACATTTTTATGACTTGTTCTATTTCTATCTCTTGATTTTCTAATTTACTAGTTCTGTTTTTAATTTTTTCTATGTACATTTTAAAGATGTTAAATTTCATAGCTTGTGGAACGTTGGTTTTGTAATTTAGTACTTTTGGTATTTGCATAGGTTTTATAAATTTTCTGAATTCTAATTTATTGTCAGTTCTATTGATGGTTATATCTAAATAATTTAAGCTATTATTACATTCTGTTTCGGCTTTAAATTGTATGTTTGTTTCTATTGAGTTTGCCTGTTTTAAAATTACATCTTCACTAGTCTTTCTACTATCAAATAAAATAATACAATCATCTACATACCTATTATAAAAAATTATTCCTTTTATATCTCTAATTTTTTTATCTATGTCTATCATAAAGATTTCGGAAAGTCTTGGGCCTATGCATGTTCCCATTGGTATCCCTTCAGTTTGACTGTAAAAGTTATCACCATACTTGAAATGATTGTTTTTTATTACTAACAAACACTATTTAATAATCCAATTTGGTGCGTTAATTTTCTGTAAAAATTTTTCAATGTTACTTTTTGTTATACTAGGGTACATATTTTTTACATCTAAATATAACAATTTCGTATATTTATTAATTATAATATTATCGTTTTTCAATCTATTTAATAATAAATCAACATTTTTTAAACTATAATCAGAAATTTCTAACGTATTAAACTTATTTTTTTTTAATTTTTCTTAATTGTAATATACATAATTTTTAACATCAATTAACGGTCTGTACTGAACTGGATTTTTATGCGTTTTTACCCTAATATTGAATTTAGGTATACAATTGTTTTCGCTTTTAATTTTTTAAAATTCTTCATCGGCTATCAGATTTCGTTCTTTAATATCTTCTAATTCTTTGTTTAAGCCATTTTGCATACTTTTTCTTGGGTCATTTCCTAATAATTTATATCCACCTCCTATTAATTCTGTTATAATTTCATTCTTCTTTTCTGACTCTATGATTATTGTTTGTTTTGTTTTATCACCTTGGAGTAATTCCAGTTGTACTCGGGATTAGAATATGTATTTACAGTAAGTTTTAAAATTGTATTTTATTGCTGAGAAATTTTAAGATATACAGTAACTTATTTGTTTTGTTATTGTTACTTTTTAGTGTTTGGTAGTAATACTGCTGATGAGGGGCATGCTAGCCTGAAACACGTATAATATGTGTTCAGAAATTATTACTACAGGTGATATAATAAAGAAATTTTGTTCTTTCCTGAACTAACTCTCATTACTGTGCCAATCTTTAAGCACCAGTATAAAGTGCTATTAATAAGTAAAGTCCAAGTAGACAATTAACAATAATATTAGAATTTAAGGACAGTAAGGCTTTTACAATTAGAAACATTGAAAGATTTTTTTATATAAACAACACTTTTACAATTACACTTCGACCTACTTAATCAACTCGAACTTTATAAATTAATTTATAAAAAAATCGGATGGCTTCACACACTTGAATGTAGTTAATAATGATGATGCCGTTTAAAGAAATTATGTGTAATCACTATAGAATAACCGTAATCACTATACTTAATTTCATTATACATTTAGTGAATTAAATAGAACTTATGTAAATAGTAATGATGTAACGAATATTCGGTTACTACCGGTATTCGGCCTATTCGGCCTATTTTTCGCTATTCGGCCGAATACCGAATACCTAAAAACAGGAGTAAGAAATAACAAAACTATTTTTATACAGTAAATAATCATAAAAAATTAATCATTTTGGTAACTTTTATTAATGCTGAACATTAAATTATCATTATTAAGGTTAGTAAGAAATAGCATCTAACTCTATTAAATTATTTCGTAATTAAATAATAATATAGCCTTTATCTAGCCCGATATCTTATGGCATTGATGGCGTGTAGGTTAGAATGTATCGGGCATTAATGTGATTGTTTAGTTAATTATGTTATATTCGTATTCGTGTATATTTTAATATTTTTTACGATATTTTAAAATGATTTACGAAAAGTTTTATTAAAACTTATCGTATTTAATGAAAGAATTATTTATCTATTTCTAGAAGATGAGTAACTAATATATAATTTATTTTATAAATAAAGCAAAGAATGAGCATTTCTCATTATATACAAAAGATAACATTTGAAATCATGTTAATTTTAAAAATATTGACAAAAACAATAGCAACAAAATATCACAAAACTTCACAAATAGAGACCCCTAATAATATATTTGAACTGTTCCACAATTGGGGAGAAACTAGACCATACGTCCCTACTAAAGTATATCCTTAGGATACTATTCAGTCTACAAATACGCACTAAAAACAAAATTTTAGTGCTTAATTAAAGAGTTAAAAAGATTGATTGTAAATAAAATAACTTATAAGTTATAACTTACATCTAAATACCAACAACTGCCGAATCATATTGGGCTATTTACGGCTATTACATAAATTACAAACCAATTTGGCACTAGAGGTAGACGTTAGACTTCATCTCATATTAACTTTAATAATTATAATTTAATTAATTTAAATAATTTAGACCTACTGGAAGAAAAAATTGTAGTGACAACGGGCCAATAGAGAGAAGGATGCGCGACCCTTGCCATAATATGGTTTGCGTGCCAATTTTCGTATGTGCGTTAATCAAGCCGAATAGTTTGGCCGAATATTCGGTCAGTAGCGTGGCCGAATGGCTGATGAAAGAATAGCGATTCCATAGCATGTATAATCTGTTTAGTAAAAGCCCAGAATTTTTATTACTCGGTTATATCGCGTTTTTTTTCTGTTTCCCGATAACCAGTGGCTTCTGTATTTCCAGTAAACCATGAATACTTGAAAAGTCTTTGGCTTCTGTAAATAATCAGTCATGAAAAATGATGTTCTTTTATTAAGATTATTCTGCATGTTATCAACTTCCTTCTATTTCGCTTCCTCTTGCTTTTGAACACTTAACACTAATAAGCATCACACGTGCTGCTTGTACTTCATTCATGTTCTTGCTGTTAATAGCCTTCTCCAGTTTTTTTGTTTGCTGCTTTTAACAAAACTTAGACTGTCGCATGTATTTCATTTTCTTCTACATTTTTCTGGTTTAAACTCAGTTGCCGTTCCATAATCTTCATGTTACGAACAGCTTTCTTTTGTTGTTCTTCAAAACATTTCTGTGCTCTTTTTTTCGTTTCTCTTATTCTTTTAACTTCTTTTCATTTTCCAATCGTTCTTGATAATTTCTATGCACCGAGGAAGCTAATTTCAGTCATCCTTTGCAATAGGTACTGTACAAGGTGTGGGCTTTGGTCATACATGTTTAGTCCCTCCTTAACAATCAAAAGTGAATTAAGCATTCTTTCCAACACTGATGCTCTATCAGGAGAAAGTGCCCGGCATAAAATTGATCCTCTCATTCATGGGAACGGGATTTTCGATGCTGATTTCACTAATTTGGCTATTCTCGGATATTTATCATTATCAGAAACTGTTTATTTTTTAATGCTTCGAGATGTGTAAATATTGATTTCCAAATAAAATAATAAATCTGAAATAAATATACTCCAAATAATATAAGTAAAATAATATTTTATTAATGATTTCATAAATAACAAAAAACTTTTTCCTGCAGATGAATAAAAACCAACATCGTTGCAAAGTTGTTAACCTTTGGGAAGCGTATGAAAATCTTTCTCACAAGCAATTACGTGTTGTACTTTTTATAACACTTCGAATATTTTAATTTATTTGGTAAATTTTATATGTAAATATGAATTTACATTTTCGTTTACTTTTTTAGTCTCTCAATTAATGCACAATTATAATCGGCATAAGAGAAGATTAAAAAATGGATATTTCACAAGCAAAGTAATCACACATTTTATGAAGATAACACTTACTATATGGAATAATTATACTTGTAGTCAATTTAAACATACATTTATGGGAAGATGTAGATGTGATTTAACGTTAACAATATGCTATGAAATCATTAAAGTAATTTTATTAAACTCAAGTTTATGAAATTATTTAAAGATAAATCAAGTAAAAAAATATTTTTGTAAACGACAACTCCATAACCCGATTGTTAATTAAAACTAAATAATCTGCCAAATTATTGGGCTATAACCAGGATAACTAAATGATCAGAAACGAAATCTTTTTTAGTGGTAGGAGGTTACGCTACTATCTCGTGTTAATTTTAATAATTATATATTTGGAATTTAAAAGCGGCAGCAGTGTTGTCAGCTTGAGAGATTAATCCCTCTGCGTAATGTGCTTTCCCCTGCAAAAGGATTTTAGTGATTTTCTTAGAAAACAGCCAAAACTGCAGGGATGCTTAGAATACTTATTTTTAAACTCTGTAGAAGGAAATGCAATTCGGATAAGGTAGATTTTGGCGAATAATGAAAATATGGCATGAGTACATAACTTTACTCAACACTAGCTTCTGAATTTGTAATGAGAGGGATTTTTTAAGTGCATAAAAGATTTTTTTAAATACGTTAAATAAATTTTTGTTTTCTATAACCTAACGACACTGAGCGGGCAGTTGCAATTTTGAGTCTGCTCAGGGCCGCGTATTTTCTTCTAAAAAATTCTATTCTGATAGTCCGATAATTCGGCAATTCGTTTGGCTTTAAAATTATTTTTGGTTTGCCCCACATCTTAATTAAGCACGTGAAAATGACCAAAAAAGTGAGAAAAGTGAGAAAATGACCTGAAAAGTGAGGATACTTCAGAAAAGTGAGTACAAGTGAGAAAAGTGAGCGACTCCGAGGCCTGCATTCTGGACATTTGATTTTTGAAAACCATTGCTCTTTGCAGTCTTCACACGAGGAAAAGTTTTTATGTAGAGATTACGGGATGGTGACACGATAATTGATGGTTTACGAAATACAAGATCGAAAATGAGCGGAATCGACAATCTTTTACTAGAAACGAAACAAATCGTGCCTTCGCTGTCGATTTCCTGTCCGTCGAACATAACCGTTGGACAATTACCTAAGGATTATCGTGACTTAAACGGTAGAAGATTTCCTTACGCTGAGATCGGTTATACTGAAGAGTTTATGTAAAGAGGAAAGCGATTCACATCACTCGACCATGGCTTTTATGATATCGCGGAACGAGTTTCCGGTTAACGTTACCTATGGTAGCGAATATGGCGGCTCGTCTCTGAAAACCGTGGGGGACGCACGTTCTAACCTAGCCTATTCTAATAAATTACCACAATTATTGCCAACCAAATTATTAAATAGGGGTAATTTATTAGAATAGGTTAGAACGTGCATCCCCACTGTTTCAGAGATGACCCGCCATGTTTGCTACCATAGGTAACATTAACCGAGTTTCCCAGCATCATCTAAAACAGTCTGCTCCGTCACTGAATGATGCTGTTGTTACCTCACAGGTGCAGAACTTGCTCCAAATTATTGTGATATTATTCAGAAAACTGTAGGGAAATACCGAAATGATACACAACTTGCGGGAGCCCCCTGTTCGTCTCATTCGGAATCGTTTCGCGACGATTGTCCGATTCGTTCACTTAATCCACACTCGAGTTTGTACGTTATCAAAAGACTTTAGTATTGGGAAAAGTAAAGTAAATTACGTAGTTTCGTATTTTGAAAGTTGTCAACACGTACCATTACTTCTTCCGTAGCCTCGAATGTCACAACTATTGAACATTTACTGAATTGCACTCCCGACTATTGAGGTGACAAACACCGGCCGAAAATGCCCGAAGGCGGCGTACGGGCTTATAACACTTCGGTAGGCCGTGCCGCGGTCACGTGACCCGCGGCCGGCCCGCTTCAACTTCGCGGCCGAGGTGGGGCCGCGTGGTCGGGCGCGCTGCATCTCTGGCAGAGGTGGGGCCCGCGTGGACGGTCAGTCATGCGCAGTGCGTTCCTCGGCCTCGCATGCCTGAAATATGAGTTCCGAATAGGTTCTGGCAGAGCGACTTGATGGGCGGGTGCGTACGGGAGTGGACCGGCGCCTGCCAGGACGGGGATTCGAATCCCCGCTCAGGTAAGAGGTGTAATAATAATAGATACTTGTATTTACAGGCAATAGATGGCGACTCCGGACGACTGCGGGCAGGAGACTTGGCCCGTGGGCCGCGTGCGAAGGGGAGACGGCGGCGGCGGCTCGGACAGGAGGGGGAGGCGCGCGGGGGGACTAGGAAAGGGGGCACGCTTTTTTTAAACACTGAAAGGCGGAAAAATCGAAAAAAAAATATTGGGTCACGTGACCCGGCTTTTTTGCCCGCGAACCCGCGTAACGTCGGCCCAACTTTCGAGGGCTATATCTCGCGAACGCGCACATATACAGGTATGGTTCTTTTGACTTTTTTGCTCCTCCAGGGGGGTCGACAGTTTGCCCCCCTCCCCCCGCGTCATTCGGACCTAGAATCTTGCCCCATTTTCTCATTATTGGATTTTTAGGAAATGTAAAATAACTAACTTTCCTGTTTAATAACTTTGTTTTACAATAGCTTTTATTACAAGTTGCAACAGCACATGTTGCTCTTGGCATCTAAAAAAAAATAATAATAAAATTTAGGTATTTTTTTATTTTTCCAAATAAGTCTAATCAAGATATAATATTCTAAAGTGGTAAAAAGTAGTATTAACATTTCTTACATAAAAATTATTATACGAATAAATAACACTACAATAAATTTATACTAAATATATAAAACATTTTTATATTTTGCATTTCTAAGCATTTTACGTAAATATGCATATTTTAAAAAGTTATATTAATTAATAATAAACAATATTTCTTTTTTACACCTCGAGTTATCTTAAAAGTGTCACCACCCTGTTACGGGGCCAGCTTATTATTTGTAGTCGTCGTTTCATCGTGCAGATACTATTTTTATACATGCAGAAAACTATTCTTAGTATTTTTAAGTATTTTAGTAATAAATATATTTTATCCGTAACCATATTCTGTAATTTCTACAGAACGAAGAGTAAAGACAACAACAGATTATCAAACGGTTCTAGGAACACACTTGTTACTTCCGTACAATTTTTATCGACATAATTATGTTTAATAATAGTAATAACGATAGATATATTTACCTTCGAAGATTATGAGTCTAAAAACGCTGAACAAAGTAACAAAAATAGTGAAATTCCAAAATTTTCTTCCCTCGCTTACTGATGTGAAGCAGTCGCTCGACCACGGATCGACTAGGAATGACGTATATCCGGAATCTGGCAGGAAGTGGCTAAATCGGCTGTATGAGCTAACCTTATATTCTAGGACCATGTGCAAGAGCATCGCACGACAAGTGGAGGGTCAAGCCTCGTTTCGGTAAGTTCTTTTATTCCAGAAGGTTCTAAATTTTATTTAATATTTTATTTATTTCATTATAATTATTCATTTTCTTAAGAGATGGCGCCTAACGTCTACCTCTAGTGACAAATTACTTTGTACCAATCATTTAAGTAGCCATATAGTAGCCCGATATTTAGGCGATCGTTTGGTGATTTATTGAAAAGTTTATAAATAATATGAAATAAAATTAGTCAAGGAAACTCTTTTAACTCTTGGTGATATTGATAAAATATTATGAAAACCTAAATGTTATTTAAGGCTGCACGATGTGATGGATCCATAGATCCATCACATCGTGGAAACACGAGGAGTTATGCGAATATCGAGTTATGTTATGGCGTAGAGCAGGGGTCGGCAACACGCGGCCCGTTGCAAGTTTTTGTGCGGTCCATCATGCAATATAAGTTTTATATGGTAAAGTAAAAGTTAGGAAAGCCTTTTTTTATTATATTATTATTTTTTGTTATACTGTATTATGAAATATATTGATTGTATTATTAATATTATTTTTTATAAATAAAAAGTAACAAATAGTAGTAATAGTTTTTATTGATAATATTTGATAATATTTGATCGAAATATAATCGATAATATTTGATTAAATATTACATATTGATGAAATATTTGATTTGATAATATGATCGAAATATAGAACGAGATTCACCAATGAAAATTTGCAACACATTTTAAGGATTTCAGTTTCTCAAACCCATCCCGAAATAAATGAATTATCGAAAAACATTCAAGAACAAAAATCGCATTAAATTTTAATGTTATTTTTATTTGAATAAAATAAATTATTTTCTTTTTTAAGAATTGTCACTTTTTTGTTTTCTGATGTTGTTATAGCATGTAAATAAAATTGTTACTAATTTTTATTTTATTTTATTATTTTTAAAAATAATATTTATATTTGATTTTTTTAAAAAACTATTAAAGCTACATACTACATTACAAAACATCTGACTGTGCGGCCCGCTTAAAAATATTGTTTTATTTTTAAATGGCCCTCTGTCCATAAAAAGTTGCTGACCCCTTGCGTAGACGGATAGTGCATGTTGGTGTTTTTTCGAATGGTGTTCGTGTTTTATAAAAGTTTGTACAATTCATCTTTTTTTCAAATTTAACGAGTAGGATAATGTGCCCAATGGTGATTACTTTTGGGTGTACTATAAATTACTCCCTATGGAATTTTAGGACTTTGATTATATATTTGAACTCAGGGGACCGAGACGAGTTCAACGATACCCTATTTTTGGACCGGAGACGGAAAATAAAAAAGTTATCACACTTTTATGTTACCATACTTTTTTAATGCTCTCATGCAGACGGCACCGTAGTATCTAGTATTGCCATCTTGCGGTAAAGTCTGCAAACCGTGACGTCGGACTACGGTCATCTCCCGGAGCGTTAAACACGCGATACGACAGCGGAGAGAGCGACGCGACTTCCGATCATCGCGCGATCGCCATTTCGGTTAATGTTACTTATGGCAGCGAACATGGCGGCCCGACTGACCTCTTGTATGGGCGCCACCACACGCCGCCATGTGCTAAACTAGTGATCGATTCACGGTAGTTCTTGAACAAAGTAAAAAAGGGGAAAACGTCTACTAAAGGCAATTTTAACGGCAAGCGACGTGACTCCCGATCGCGATAGCGAGGCCGACTTAGAGGAGAGCGCCGCGACTCCCTATCATCGCGCGATCGCCGGAAAAAAGAATGATAGCTTTTTTATTTTTCGTCTCCGGTCCAAAAGTAGAGTATCGTTGAACTCGTCTCGGTCCCCTTAGTTCAGATATATACCCAAACACACGAAATTCCATAGGGAGTAATCTATAGTATACCCTTACTTTTTAAACAGTTGTTCAAAAGATGTAGGAGGAAGAATTTATTTCGTAATTATTGGTGAAAACGTTGACAGATGGAGATCTCTAACAACACGTTTGATAAAACATGCATTTTTGATTATAGCGGCGTGAAATGCGGTTGTGCTTAAAAATGTTAATGAATAAAAATGACGTAGTAGATGACTGTTTATCGTGGTAATATGCAAATTAATATAGGTTGTGCAACGTGTGCGAAGGTTTGTCGTTGCTTGCTGTGTGTACCCTACGTAAGTTTACTGTATGATTGTTATAAAACTAAGTTATTTAGACAAAATTTATTCCCAAAATTTTGTTAATCATTACGATAATTATTATAAAATTTTAATTTTGGTGGCGTTTGACTGTTCGTGCTCCTGACAGACATTGCGGAGGTTAGTTATTCATCCTTTAACGTTCAAAACCAAGGCTACTTTTCTCGTACGTTCCGAGGTCACGAGACAACCTGGGCGAGCATCGGAATGCAACTCACCGAGAAGACGTTGCCTATCGTAGTCGAAGTTGCGAGAGAAGCGAACTGCAAGGCTTAAATTCTTATGTACACTCCAGGCAAAACAACTTCGAACAACTGACATATCCAAACTCGTAAATCACTACGTCCAGTTTTAGACGGATTTAAGGTAGAATGAGGTCATTTTTATGTTTCGACTTGGATCCAAATGAAGAAAATGAAACCAAAAGCGCATGAAATAGTAAGTAGCAAATTTACGTTTTAAAACTATTTTAGTTTTAAAAAAAAGTATAAATCTAGGCGCGTTTTGGTTATTTTAAAAGGTCGCCATGTTGTTTGCACATGTGCGTGCGAAAACAAGATGACGACCGGAAAGGCCGCCATTTTGACTACTATAGGTAAATCTAACCGTTTTTTATGGAAATTTTTTAATGAAATTAAGTATATCATTCTAAACTTCTATTGGAACAATTTGACATGGGTAAAATTTTTTAAAACATTCTTTTTATGAATTCAGCAAGGTTTTTTTTCAGTACAATTTTTTTATATATACCTTTTTTTGGTCGTCCTCATATTTCAATAGCATAAAAATCGAAAATTTTGTGTTAAATTTGTATAGATGTGGTAAACTAGTTCCCTTCCTGCTTGGACCCGGGATCGAATCCGGACAGATCGAAAAATCCCCAGAAATTTTTCGGGGGTTGGTCCGTCCGGGTATGTCTGTCCCCGTCCTTACCACTTAGCCGCCCCATTGTGGGCCTGGCCGAACCCATAATGTGCTTGCTATAAGAGGCCCTCTTAGTGCCCACAGGGCGGAAAGAGTAACAAAAAAAAGTTTCCTTCCTGCTTTAATTCAATCTCCCCATGCAGCATACATGTAAACGACCTGGGAAAGCAGTCACCAGTTGTTCTCAAGGTCAACCGGATTGTAAATAATGTAGACTGCATGTATGAATTTTTACGCCCTGTCAAATATAAGAATAACAAACTCTGCAGCTATGTTTATCAAATAAAAGCATTTTTTAGATTATTTTAAATTTTTTTATATAGTTTTGCTATAAAAACATATTTTGGAGGTATTTATCTTGCGGTGAAAGATACAAACTATTTGTAAAAGAAGCAAATGAGGGAAGGAATGGAGTTGATATCATAATTGATAAAGTTCTAAAAGGAAGTGTCTGTCAGGTTAAACGAAAGTGTGATATAATTATGAGCGTTAAGTTGGATGTTAGTGGAATTTTCATTGATTGTGTGTGTGCGCGCGCGCTCCTCATCCAGGTAGTGGAGAAGAGATAAGACAAATTTTTCGACAGTTATTGACCAAGTTATAATGTGTGTTCCTATGAACGAGAGATTAATCTGTGGGGGCAATTTAAATGGTCATGTTGAGAAGAAGAAGAATGCAGAAAGAAGAGTTCATGCGAGGTGGAGTGTGGGAGAAAGGAATGGAGAGGGAGAAAGAGTAGTCGATCATGCTGTGGCTATTGACCTTGCACTAGTTAACACCTACTTTGAGAAGAAAGTGAACCAACTAGTTACATACATGAGTGGAGGAAGATCCAGCCAAATTGATTTTTTTGTGCCGCAGAAGACATCTGAGAGAAGTGAGAAACAGTAAGGTGTAAATGGAGAAAGTGTTGTTGCACAACATAGTCCTCCTGGTTTATTGTGACTTTCTTATGGGCAATTGTAAAAATTGTGTTAGGCAGATTAAACAAAGGATCGAATGGTGGAGATTGAAAGAGGAAGAATTGAAGAAAGAGTTTAAGGTAAAAGTGTTCTAAGAAATCCAGTTCCCAGATGATGTGCAAACATTGTGGTTGCTGAATAGTAATTGCATTTTGAAAGTTAGAGAAGAGATGTTGGGTAAAGCTTCACGGAAGAGATCGCCAGAAGGGAAGGAACTTTGATAGTAGAATGCTGAGGTACAAGCTGCAGTTAAACAAAAGAAAAAGGCAAAGAAAAGGTGGGATTTCATGAGAAGGCTGGAAGATAAAGAAACTTACCATTTGGCAAATATAACGACTAAAAAGGCGGTGGCTATTGCAAAAGCAAAGGCTTTAAAAGAGGCTTATAAAGTTTTCGAAAGGAAAGGTGATGAAAGGCAATTGATGAGAATCGCCAAAGCAAGAGATAAGGCATCAAAAGATTTTACCTCTATTAAACTGATTAAAGATGATAAATTTAATAAATTCCTAAAATATTCTTTCCATTTTTCCTTGACCCTTTGTAATTTTCTAATAATTCTAATTCTATGCAATTCTAATACAACTCTTAAAGGTATTAGAATTAGAATTTATTGAATAAAGAAAATCCCAGAACTGTATATTAGAATGGCGAAGCAAATGAGGCAGTGGTGCAAGATGTTAGCAGAGAAGAAGTGAAATGTGTGCTCAGGAAAAAATGAAGATGGGAAAAGCAGTAGGCACAGATGAATTTTGGTTGAGGCTTGAAGCGGTTTGGGTAAGGAGGGAATTGATATCCTCTGGGATGTTATGAAGAAACTCTGGCACAGGAGGAGATCCCAAATGAATAGAGGAAGCGCATTCTGGTTCCGATCTTTAAAGGGAAATCAGCTGTACAGAATTGCAGAAATTACAGAAATAATTAGGAATAAAGTTATTGTCCCATACTATGAAGATTTAGGAGAAAATTGTAGAAAGAAGGATTAGGCAGGTATCAGGGATTGGAGAGGAACACTTTGGCTTTTTGCTTGGAAGGAGTACAACAGTTTTTACAGGGTACCTGTTATTTATGACAATGGAATCCAAAGTATATAAATAACGAGAATATTGGATTTAATAAATTTACATTTATAAATTAAAAACAATGGCGAAAACTATTTACCTGAATGATAATTTCGTCAATATTTATAAATTTATTCATTCACTCGGACACAAGTTGAAGTAAAACTACCCTCTTGTATCTGAATACGCTTTTAAAATCATTTTTGAGACAATTATTTTATTTTGAATAGAAAATTCCGTATTTTAATAAACATTCTTAGGAAACATTGAAAATATATTTTTGCATTTCAGCTGCATTTAAACTGTCAGATCCGAATCAGCTAGTTTTCAGCTCTTGTATTGTTATTTATTAGCATTAAAATGTTATCGTCTTCTTGAAACTTGTATTTCTATTCAAATACTTCTCCGCATAGACCATAGTTGTTATTATAATTAATATTATTATTATTATTATTATTCTTACTTTTTAATCTTAAAGTATACGAAAAAATTATATGGTTTTCTTCCAGTTCTGACTTATGTTATTAATAATTGTCAGATCAATACTAATAAGTTAAAACTTGTCTTTAGGGAAAAAACAATGTAAAACGGAAAGTAAAGGAACATTTTGCTATCGTTATGCAAAACAACAATGTAAATTTGAATACGGGAATGCTAACAGCGGAATGCTGGGAATTTTTTGGGAACTATATAAGTGGTTTCTCCTAACAAGTTATTGTCGGAATATGAACTGTGTACGGTCAAACCTACTGAACAGGCGTTTCATAAGAGGCGAAATGCATTTGGGAAGTTTGTTAAAGTAAATAAAAAGTTTTTTCTCTGCAAGTTGATTTCCTTTTACCTTTTTAACTGTAATCTTTTTTATTCATTGTTAACACAATGTTTTAGAAAATATTTTATTTATACAATATCTATAAGTCAGAACTGGAAGAAAAATATAATTTTTTCGTATACTTTAAGATTAAAAAGTAAGAAGAATAGAAAGTCTGACTTCATCGTTTTTTACAATTATTTTAGATTATTATTATGTTGGGTTAAGTTAGATATACTCGGTTAACACCGGTGGCTAAGTACTATGCCGGACCAAAGTCAAGGCATAGTAACCAAAACAGAAATTAAAGAAGTGTATCAGTGTGTGTGTCTGTATTCAGGAATTTTCTCACAATATGACATGTATTCAATATAGTGGCCTTCTGTAGAGTGATATATGTGTTTCTATTCAATTGTAATGTGCCCAGGCTTTTGTGTAGTGTGTGTGGTATGACACCTGTAGAGGAGAGAACAACAGGTACAATAAGCACCCTATCCATCCTCCACAGATGCCTTATTTCCTGGGCGAGTTCTGTGTACTTGCTAATTTTTTCAGTACATGCGTTTTGTATATTGTGAGTGTTTGGAATGGATATGTCTATAATGTATGTGATTTTATTGTGTTTGTCAATGAGTGTGATGTCTGGTCTGTTGTGGTAAATTGTTTTATCTGTGATTATGGCTCTGTCGTAGTACATTTTGTGCGTGTTGTTTTCCAATACTGTCTGTGGAATGTATTTGTAGTATGGTTCGTGGATGTCTACTAATTTGTGTTTCTTTGCAAGCTCTTGGTGTATTATATTTGCTACTTGATTATGTCTGTGTAAATAATCTGTCTGTGCCAAGAGCGTGCAACCAGAGGTGATGTGTGACTCATTTTCTGCATGTGTCATTTGTGAGTGTTGCATCTTTGAGTATGTGTTTTCTGTAGTTTTTAGTATTTATGACCTGATCCTGTATGGCAATTATGAATCCTTCCGTCTTCCCAAAGAGGCATCCCCGAGCTAACCAGCTGTTTGACGCAGTTTTGTCAACAAAATCCTGGGCCAGATCGTAAGGATGCCTGCCATGGAGTGCCTTTCGAGCCCACGATTGCTTAATGGTGTCTATGCTTTTTATATGTTGTGTTGTGTCCATATGATGTGAGTGTAAGTTTAATGGTGTGTTATTCGAGTCTGCTAGAGTTACTGCTTTATGTAATTGTGATGTTTCTTGTTTTTTGTAGAAAAACTCTCGCAGTGACTGTAATTGTTTGTAGTGAAGGTTAACTACGTCAATCAGGCCACGTCCGCCATCTTTACGTGGAAGGGTTAGTCTTTCTATAGCAGATTTAGGATGATGTTGTTTATGCTTAGTAAGTGTAGTTCTTGTTTTCCTTTGGAGTTGCTCAAGATCTGTGTGAGTCCAATGTATAACTCCAAAAGAATATGTGAGTACTGGGATGACATATGTGTTTATTGCTTTAACTGTGTGTTCTGCATTTAACTGTGTTCTGAGAATAGCATTTAACCTACTTTGGTATTCTTTAATTAATCTTTGCTTTATTTGTGTATGTTCTGTTAGTTTGGCCTGTTGGAATCCTAAATACTTGTAGAACTCGCCCTCTTCCATGGATTCAATAATGTCTCCATTTCCAAGTGCAAAATCTTCTTTCTTCAGGATTCCTTTTTCTATGTGAACTGTTTTGCATTTATCTAGGCCAAATTCCATTTGTATGTCCTTGGTGTATGAATGTGTGATTTGTAGGAGTTGATGAAGTTGTTTTTGTGTGGATGCATAAAGTTTTATGTCATCCATGTACATGAGATGTGACAGTGTAAACTGTGTTGTTTTTTCGTGTCTGATATTGTAACCATATTGCGTGTTGTTTAACATGTTGGATAATGGGTTCAGGGCTAAGCAGAACCAGAGAGGACTCAAGGAATCTCCTTGAAATATTCCTCGCCTAATAAAGATTTGGTTTGTTTGTATGGAAGTGTTATGAACCCTGAGATGTAGTGTTGTTTTCCAGTGCTGCATAGTGTTTTGAAAGAATGCAATGAGTGATGGATGTATTTTGTACATGTGTAGAATATGTAGCAGCCAACTGTGTGGAACACTGTCGAATGCTTTTCTGTAGTCTATATATGCCATGTGTATGTTTCTGTGTTGTTTGTGTGCTTGCCGTAGAATGACTGAATCTATGAGTAACTGTTCTTTGCATCCCCTGTGGTTTCTACGACAACCTTTTTGCTGTTCTGTTAGAATGTTGTGTTCTTCAACGTGTTTGTATATTTTGTTTGCGATACAGGATGTCAATAATTTGTAGAGTGTTGGAAGACATGTAATTGGTCTGTATTGTGTGGGGTCTGTGGTATTGTTGTTTTTAGGTTTCATGTAGGTGTGAGGTTTGCCGAACGACTGCGTTAGTCAGAATGTCGCGCGGTCACGATCCACGTGTGGGAGTGAAAGAAACTCTCAAGAGACAGGTTTTCATTCGTAACCCGTTTATATAACAAAAGGTGCTTACAACTACAATATACTTTTATCAGCGGCGGCGTTCGAGTCTTCTGGGCCTTCTCTCGGAATCGAAAGTCCACAAGAAAAGTCCTCCGATGTTTCGCAGGAGTATGATGGCCCCGGGGCGCACTGTTCAGCTTCTCGAGGGAGAGTTCCGGAAGCAGGGACGATTCAAATTACAGGTGACAAATCCAAGGGAGTGGGTGACCTTCCAAAAGAGATGTAATCCAACTGCCGAAGATCACGGGAAAAAAACCCCGTCGTAAAATCGCGAGACAAAGCTCTAAGAGCCAAGAACCGAGAGAACTAATGACCGAGAGAACGTCACATCCCTTTTTCTCAGGGTTTTTATAACTTTCTTTTGAGTCCCAGATCGAACATTCCGATAGGTCGATGTCGATTTGCCTCCGCTCTCTAATTGGTCCCCCCCCTCGTTACGCATTGTAACGAGATCGGAACCCCGGTCGTCGGATGAGTCAACATCGACTGACAATTCGATTCCTACCGAAGATGTTCGATCTAAGTACTCAAATTCATCTATTGTTTCAACCTGAGAAGAATAACTTTCTCAGAAATTTCTACAGACATGTCCTTTTATGGACATGTAATATTCACTTTTCGTTTAACTATTTTTTTTCTTGTCTGACGGTTTCTTTTTACAACGTTAATTTATAATAACAACAATTATTATTATTTGCTTCTATACAAAAATTACAAAAAAAAAAATTTTCTTATTTGCACAAATAGTAGGCCCACTTCCGAAGCTTCACAGGGCTCTCCGCCATTTTTAAAATGTTGCTGTGGAGTAGCGACATTTTACCTGAGAGCGTCGTACGCTGTCAGTTCATTCTCCGCTTGCTTTTCTCGCGCCCGTTTGGTTTCGCGTGACATCACATGACTATATCCGAAGGTTTCTACAAATGATCAAATAACAATCACGGTTACATCGAATAACAAATTTTTAACAAATTATAAATTTTTCCGACAATTTTAACTTTTACATTTAAGTTCTATGCTACATTTCTTTCCTTTTTTTTGTGCAACGTTTACGAACATTTGGTGTTGTATTTAATTCGATTTGAACATTTAAATTACATTTGTCGGTACGCAAACATTTTATGTTTGTAGACTGAGCAATTCATAACAATCACCATATTCCATTTCCATTTCTGAAAAAGCCGAAAAAGGGGTTTTAAAATTGAATATGTCCACGTTTCTTTTCAGGTTCTTGGGAACACAAACAGGGATTCGATATTTAGTTCAATCGGTCTGTCACATGCAAAATGTAGAAGCTACTTCCGACGCACGTGGACATGTAGAGTCCGAAGATCACGTGTCATCTGTAGGTGTGCTTTTCTTCCTTTCTCTCGAAGTTTTCCAACAAAAAGGTTTTTCTTCCTTTTTTGGACATTTGGAGTGGACTACTCCATTTCCGTTCTGAATCGTATGAGTATGATGGGGTGTCTGCACAGACAGTGAAAGTTTGTGTGTTCCCCATTTTCTCCTCAGACATACCAGTTTTCTAGATGTCAGTCTTCTGAACAAGAGACAGTTATCTGTCATCAGAGTTGATGCAGATTACCACTAATCGAGGTCATGTAGTTCGAAGATGACAATTTCTTCAATTTTGACTCATTCTGTTGAAAGTTCGACGTTTCTTGGACCTTTTCTGATGATGATTTCAACTTTCTCTTTTCGAATATCGTCATTTTCTTCCGAATCGGTTCTTTTGACGGTTGCTTTGGTTGTGACAGACAGTTGTTTTGCACGCGTTTAAAAATGGGAGGGAAAAATTTTCCTCATATTCCGATTATATAAATTACTCAATCTATGACAGATATTTGCGCTCGTGTTTCTCTCGCGACAATTTTAAACTCGTAAAACGCTGGTGTACACAGAAAATTTCACGTTCAAGGTTTACAAAGTTGACATAACTAATAGTTCTGGGTTCGCGACATAAAAATAAAAATCCCGTTTTTTTGCCTCTAATCAAAACTTTCATTTATATTTTAATCGTCAATGACTCCTCCTCTTTTTCTTATGATAGTCTCTTTTGCTGGGTGATAGAGACTACCATTTACAATCTTTGAAGAGTCCGATAGGTGTAGGTGGCGGCAAGCGCTCATGACCCTGGCTTTGTGGTAAAGTCCTACTTTTTTCCGCGTCTGTTCCCATCGCGTCAATCGGTAGTGTGATTTTTGACGAGGTCGGAAGAACCCATGGATATTCTTGCACAGATCCCCGACTTCTAAGGGCATAATTATGTGAAGGTTGTGCAGTGGATGTCTGTTGGTTGCGTACTAGCGTTTCTGTTGTGTCTAGTTGGTCCGGCTGAATTGATTCTAAAATAAATTCATCCCAAGGGTCTCTAGATATAGGCAACTGATGTTCTGAGGCGGATGACTCGGTAGCCTTTGCTTCGGACTTAGTTTCGTCCGTCGCAAAAGATCCGAATTCCATACGCGCCAAAGCGGGCTTCATCCGGTTAGCGTGAGTGTGCATCCTTTTCCCGTTATGCACATGCTGGACGATAAAGTCGACCGGACTTGTCTCCGCTACTATCCTATAGGGTCCTTGCCATCTTGGAGCTAGTTTTCGCTTTAATCCCGATGGAACCGTTACTTCCGTTACGAAAACTCTGTCGCCTATAGAAAATTTGTAGGGCTTATTCCTTCGCTGTTGATACGCATTTCTATCCAGTGCGGCTTTTTCTGCATGTTCTTGGGCCAGCTTGTGTGCTATCGCTAGTCTCGCCCTCAGTTCGCTTGCATAATTTTCGCTAATATCGTAACTCGGTCGGTTGGGTTCAGTTACGACATCAAATGGATAAATTGGGTCTCTTCCGTACACTAAATAATATGGCGTCTCGTTGGTACTGGAATGAACGGTGGTGTTGTACGCGAATAGGGCGTAAGGAACCATTTCATCCCAATTGCGCTGGTCTTTATCTACATAATGCGTTAGTATATCTATTAAGGTTTTGTTTAAGCGTTCCACCATGCCGTTGCATTGTGGGTGGTATGCAGTGGTGAGAAGTCTTTCTATGTGCAAGAGATCACAAACTTCTCGCATCATTTTCGAAGTAAAATTTGCACCTCTATCAGTCAATAATTGTTTGGGGACTGAATGTCGTAAGATCACTTGTGTAACGAACGCTTTGGCGACGGTTTTAGCAGTAACGTCTGGTAATGGCACTGCTTCTGCCCATCTAGAAAAGTGATCTACAAAAACTAAGAGATACTTGTTGCCATTATTAGAGGTAGGAAAAGGACCTTGTATGTCTAAAGCTGTTCTCTCAAATACCTTTGTGATTTTAGGGAATGTTTGTAAGGGAGCTTGATGTCCGTGTAGAGGACGTCGTCGCAAACTACATTCCTGACACGTCTGGCAATAATGTATGATGTCTTTGTTCATTTCGGGCCAATAAAACTGCGTCTGTAATTTTTTTCTCAGCTTCTTCGCGCCTAAGTGTCCCGAACTTGGAATATCGTGGAACAACTTCAAAACGTATTCGACCAAAGTTTTAGGGATGACTAATCTGTCCCAAGTTTCGTTTCTTTCCGGGTTTGTCTTTCTATGATATAAGGTTTGATCTGCGTCTAAATAAAACTCGCTACCATCTGTGTTCAGACCCTGTTCCGACGGGGATAGGTTTTCTGTTAGGCGTCGTCTGATTTCCTTACAAAAAGGGTCCTCCGATTGTTGTTCCCGAATCTGAGCCTTACTATATATTGGGTGCATCTCAATTATTGGAGCTATAGGTACTCGACTTAATGCGTCCGCATTAGCGTGTGCTTTTCCTGGACGGTGTATGATCTCAAACTGGTACTCTTGTAATGCTAAATTCCAACGACTCAGCCTTGAACTTTCGTCTTTGACGTTGATTAGCCATCTAAGCGGTCTGTGGTCAGTTATGATTTTAAATTTTCTACCATAGAGATAAGGTCTAAAATATTTTATTGCCCATATAACTGCTAGACACTCTTTTTCTGTTGTACTATAGTTTCTTTCGGCTTCCTTGAGTAACCGACTAGCATAGGCTACAGGGAGTTCACCCCGCTCGTCTTCCTGCGATAATACGGCTCCAATTGCAGTGTTCGATGCGTCGGTTGCCAAAATAAAAGGACTACCAAAATCTGGTGATCGCAAAAGGGGAGCAGACACCAAAATTTCCTTAAGCCTTTCAAACACCTCTTCGTGTTCTTTGGTCCAGTGAAATTTGTTATCTGCCTTTAGCAGGTCTGACAAAGGCTTAGATATTCTTGCATACTGAAAAATGTGCCTCCTATAGTATCCCGTTAATCCTAAAAAGGCCCTCACCTCACGCTCATTGCTTGGTCGAGGGAAGTTTTTCACGCATTCGATCTTCGAGGGGTCGGGTCGAATCCCTTCTTCCGAGATTTCGTGCCCTAAAAATTTTATCTGTCGCTTCATAAAACTGCACTTTTTTGGCTTTAGTTTTATTCCAGCACTTGCTAGGCGTTGAAAGACGAGTTCTAAGCGTTCTAGATGCGAGTCAACGTCAGAACTAAACACCATGATATCGTCCATATAGACTAAGCAAATTTTGTGTTTTAGACCCGTTAATATCAGATCTGCAAGCCGTTGAAAGGTTGCAGCTGCATTACAAAGTCCCATAGCCATCCGGTTAAATTGGTAATGTCCTGATGTGGTACTGAATCCGGTCTTTTCCTTCGTGTCGGGATTCAGGGGTAGCTGCCAATACCCACTTAAAGTGTCCATTGTGGAAAAATACTTTGCCTTCCCAAGTAAGCTTAATGACTCCTGGATGAGGGGCAAAGGGTAAGGATCTATTTTTGTTACTTTATTTAATTGCCTAAAGTCTACCACAAATCTCCAATTTCCATCACGTTTCTTTACCAAAAGAGCTGGTGCCGACCACGGGGAGCTGGACGGTTCGACTACCCCGCTGTTCACCATTTCGCTTACTAGATTATCCATTAATTCCCGCTGAGCATACGGAATGCGATAAGGAGCACGATATATTGGTGCACTGTTTCCTGTTTCTATTGTATGTTGAATTAAATCGCAATACCCTAAGTCAAAGTCGTGCTTTGCAAATACTTGCTGATATTTGTATAATAAATCGATTAAAGGGGTTAATTTGTCCTTACCTACTTCCTTCAAATCAAATAAACTAGCAAATTGAGCTCTGGTCATGGGATTTTCTTCCACCCGAGATATCCTATCTTGTTTCGCCTCCTCCTTTGATTCTTCTTCCGCTTGAAAGTATGCGCCTACTTTACTTCCTCGTTTTAGCTTTAGGGGCTGCGTGCTTACATTCATTATCCTTATGGGAACAGTTCCGTTTTTGGGGACCTTCACTAACACGTTAGCGACTATCAGATCCTCCCTTTCAAGTGGACATGGCTCAACTACACCTATCTGTCTATTAACGTGCTTGCCACATACTCTCCCTTCTATAACGACTTCTGACCGAGGGGGAATGGTGGAGTCGTTCTTTGCTACCACCACTCTCTGGTCATTTTCCTTTTGACTGCTCTTTTCTACAACTCTTCGCTCTAAATTTTTTTTGTTTTCTTTTCGTTTTTTTCTTTTACTCACTTTGCTACCCTCTCTAAAATCGTTTGTTCGGGTTAAATCCCTCAAATCTCCTTGACATAGACTATCCTTCCCGTTCTTTTGTCTTTCTACCATTGCAAACTCGCTGTCATTCTTACTCATGTTACGTGGGTTATTAACATTATTATGAAGGTTCGCTAATCCCCAGAATGTAACTTCGTTACCGCTAGGGAAAATAAGCTTCGCGTTTTTTATCGAAATCGTAAGGTCGTATTTCTCAATCACGTCTCTACCTAGGATCCCGTCATTAGGTTCTGTTATTTTGGAGTCCACTACATAACAATCGTGTCTAAAATTCAATTGCCCGATTCTAAATGCTAAATCGAATTTTCCGAGCGTCTCTATTGTGTGTCCTGTGACACTAAGTAACTCTACCTCTCTGGTTTCAGCTTTCTTTAACTCGCGTAAGTTCGAAAAGAAATCTTTTGATATCAAAGAAACTGCCGCGCCTGTGTCTATTGTTAATTTCGCTCTTTTATTTTCGATTTCACAAACTAAAGTGCAAGGGGGTAAATCTTCATTTATAAATTTAGATTCTCCGACACCCGATAAACGAGTAGCTTCGCGCGGATAATCTACTATTTGCTCTAAATCTCGACGCTGTTCTTTTGCTTTCACCGAAGTTATTCTACTTCCGTCTCGATTAAACCTTACACTATCTTTATTTAACTCCTGTGATACATTATTTGTTTGCCGAAGGCTTTCCTCCGGACTGGGCAACGCTAAGTATTTAGGAAAGGTCGCGTTATCTAAGGCCCGCTCGGCATTAGGGTCGTTTACGAACCAGCCTTGCGCGTAACGCGTCGGGTTAAAAGGCAAATATTCAGAGTTCTGATCATTCCTAGGTCCTATCTGTCTATACTGTTCTCGATAGACTGGCATTTGTTCCCGATATCGCGGCGAAAACGGATTATTTATAACAGGAACCTGCCATTCTGGAGTGTTAGGGTTTCCTCTCCACTCCCCTCGATTGGGCGGAGGGAAGGTATCTTCTCCATACCAATCGGGTAGTGGGGGCGACGCATAAATTCTACTGTCTAACCAATTTGAAGTAGATCGCCGATAATTTGTTGGTCTCCATTCGAAATTCGGCCTACAAGGAAATGAATTATATCCGGAGTATCGTCTAGAAGGAATCTGGGCAGAATAATTTAATGACGATCGGTTATTTGTAGGAAAACGCGGTTGTTGTAAGCGCTGCGGCTGCGCGAATCGGCATTGAGAGCTCGAATAGGTATTGGGATTACCTACTTCCTGTCTCCCTCGTAACGCGGGTGAAGGCATTCGTCTATTTTGATTGGATTCTCCTCCTCGCGCGCTAGTTGTTTGCGCTATCGAGGACCGATTGTCTAATCTCTTCCCTAACGTTTCTATCTGTTTAGCGATTTGACTTATTTTCGTTTCTAATGCATCTTCCTTATGGGGTTTTGTCTCGTCGGCTTTCGGTGGGGAATTCTCTGCAGACTCCTCTACGTTTCCTATATAATTCCGCTGTTTGTTAGTCAATTGCTCTATTGTTTCCTCTCTTATCGCTATTTTTAACGCTTCCGAAAATGTAGCTGGGTCATGGGTCATTACGTTACGTTTCATTTTTTCATTTAAGCCGTGCAAGAATTGAATGCGGAGCTTCTCGTCCAATTCCTGCTGCTGACACCGTTTGATAATGGCATTTTCTTGCTCGTTTGATCCCGGTTCGATCTACAATTATCGCGCTAACTAACGTTTGTAACCTAACGGCGAATTCTTGAACTCTTTCATCTTTGCGTTGCGTACACGCGTGGAATTTCTGTACCCTAATAGAATATGGTTCTCGGTCAAATCTACTTATCATTAAGCGTTTAAAGCTTGCGTACTCCGTTACTTCCTTCATTTGGAGGTCGCGCCACGCAAAATCTCTCGCTATCCCTGTTAGTTTACACTTAGCAATGCTTAAACATTGTCTAGGGGTCCAACCTGCTAATCCTGCGACTTCCCCTAACGTATCGAAAAAATCTGTTACGCGCCCCGCGTCTCCCGAGTAGGTAGGTATCATCCCACTAAAGGCTGAAAGGGCGCTAATTGAGCCGCCTCCTAGGTCGCGAGTCGGCGCTGGAAAACCTGTCTCTGTTTCCATGGTTCTTTCCCACTTTTCTCTCGGCTGCCTCAACAATTATTGTGGGACTGAAATTGTTTGCAATTGTTGCAAAAATAATCAGAAAGATCCCGCTTTCTGACACCAGTGTGAGGTTTGCCGAACGACTGCGTTAGTCAGAATGTCGCGCGGTCACGATCCACGTGTGGGAGTGAAAGAAACTCTCAAGAGACAGGTTTTCATTCGTAACCCGTTTATATAACAAAAGGTGCTTACAACTACAATATACTTTTATCAGCGGCGGCGTTCGAGTCTTCTGGGCCTTCTCTCGGAATCGAAAGTCCACAAGAAAAGTCCTCCGATGTTTCGCAGGAGTATGATGGCCCCGGGGCGCACTGTTCAGCTTCTCGAGGGAGAGTTCCGGACGTAGGGACGATTCCGATTACAGGTGACAAATCCAAGGGAGTGGGTGACCTTCCAAAAGAGATGTAATCCAACTGCCGAAGATCACGGGAAAAAAACCCCGTCGTAAAATCGCGAGACAAAGCTCTAAGAGCCAAGAACCGAGAGAACTAATGACCGAGAGAACGTCACATCCCTTTTTCTCAGGGTTTTTATAACTTTCTTTTGAGTCCCAGATCGAACATTCCGATAGGTCGATGTCGATTTGCCTCCGCTCTCTAATTGGTCCCCCCCTCGTTACGCATTGTAACGAGATCGGAACCCCGGTCGTCGGATGAGTCAACATCGACTGACAATTCGATTCCTACCGAAGATGTTCGATCTAAGTACTCAAATTCATCTATTGTTTCAACCTGAGAAGAATAACTTTCTCAGAAATTTCTACAGACATGTCCTTTTATGGACATGTAATATTCACTTTTCGTTTAACTATTTTTTTTCTTGTCTGACGGTTTCTTTTTACAACGTTAATTTATAATAACAACAATTATTATTATTTGCTTCTATACAAAAATTACAAAAAAAAAATTTTCTTATTTGCACAAATAGTAGGCCCACTTCCGAAGCTTCACATAGGTGATGCCCTGAGTAAGAAAATTTGGCATGTCTTGTGGATTGATGATGATGTGTGTTAGATGTTTAGCTAGTTCCTGGTGCAGTGATGTAAACTTTTTGTACCAGAAATTGTGAATGTTGTCTACACCAGGTGTCTTCCAGTTGTGTGTTCTGTTAACAGTGTATTGGAAATCATGTATGCTTATTTCAACACAGGGCATAGTTGGTATGTTGTGCAAGTTTCTGTTCTCCTCCTCGATCCAGCCTGCATCAGCATTATGCGTGACAGCACTGGACCAAAGAGAAGACCAATATGTTGTGAGTTCTTCTTCTGTTGGTGTGCCACTGTGCTGTGTAACAGTGTTTGCTTTGTTATTGATTTGTCTGTAAAAGAGTTTTTCATTGTTTGTAAATAATTTATTTTGTTGTTTTCGTAGTGTACATGTTTTGTATCGTTTGAGTCTACGTGCTTTGGCAGCAAGTTTTTGTTTCAGTGTATCAATGTATTCTGTAATGTGTGTGTTGTGATGTTCATGTTTTGTGTGTGTTTTTATTTTCTTGAAAATGTTTTTGAGCTGTTTCCTTAATTTGGGTGTTATGTTGTTTTTAGCGTATTGTGTCAGCTTGCCTAATTGCTGTCTAATGTCATTTATTTGTATTTCTATTCTTCTCTGCCAGGCAGGTTTGTAATAGAATTTTGTTTTCTGTGTGTTTGTCTGTGATTGTACTTTCAGTCCATGGTGTGTCACTACTGTGACTGCCCCAGCATAAACTAATGTATGAATGTCTGCGAGTGTAGAAATTGAATGAATGTAGTGTGGTATTAAGTGAGTGTTTACATAATTTAGTGTTTTTCCTACTTCCTTTGACGTGTTGATTTTTGGTATTCGTGGTCGTTGTGTGGGATCTGTGCCTGTATATTTAGTGAGTGTTTCCTGAAATATATGTGAGAGTGTATTAACTAAATCCATGTCTATGTTATCAGTGATGGAATGAGGAAATGTCTGTAGTATCATTAGTGGTAATTGTTGTATGTGTGTTATTATCAATGCTTGTTGCTGGATTATCCTGACAGGTTACATGATCTTCATTAATGTTAGATGTTTCTGTCTGTTGATGTATTTGATCAGCAACCTGTTGTTTGATAAGTTCAAGTGTTGTTTGTGGAATAAGGTTGTTGTGTATAATTGTTCTTTTTTGATCAACAACCCTTTGTTCGGTGACAGTGAGGTGAGGATACTGTTGTGTGAATCTATGGTGTAGTTGTTGTCTGTATGCTGTCATGTTTGTTTCGAGTTTTGTGATGGTGTAGTAAGTACGGATGATAAACTTCGTTCATTTCTACTGTCCATTTCATCCGTTGGCGTGGTTTTCCAGCCTTTGTGGTCTGTGGATGCATTGCCACAGAAACACCAAGGCTGGGTTGGTTCCTCACATCTGTTGAGGGCATTGCAGTAGCCATGCTTGGGCCGGTGCTGCTTTCGCCACCGGTAACCAAGGGAGACTGTGGCCTATTTTTCGAACGTGAGCCTCTGCCTAACCCACGAACGCGGACCTTGTTAACCCGGGCGACGTCCGAGCCGGTATCACACTTTGATCTAGTTATTACCATAATAAATATCTCCACAGAATGTGGGTGTGGTCACTCTTAGCTTCATTTCTCCCCATAGACCTTACTGGCATGGGTGTCCCTACCAGGAGCTTATGCTCCAGCCTGCATTGCCCTATGGATCAGTAAAATTACTGGGCTCTCCCACCACGACCAGGTGGTGACCACGGGAGAGGATATTATTATTATGTTGGGTTAAGTGAAATATACTCGGTTAACACCGGTGGCTGTGTACTATGCCGGACCAGAGTCAAGGCATAGTAACCAAAACAGAAATTAAAGAAGTGTATCAGTGTGTGTGTCTGTATTCAGGAATTTTCTCACAATATGACATGTATTCAATATAGTGGCTTTCTGCAGTGTGATGTATGTGTTTCTATTCAATTCCAATGTGCCCAGGCTTTTGTGTAAGTATGTGTGGTATGACACCTGTAGAGGAGAGAACAACAGGTACAATAAGCACCCTATCCATCCTCCACAGATGCCTTATTTCCTGGGCGAGTTCTGTGTACTTGCTAATTTTTTCAGTGCTTGCGTTTCGTATATTGTGAGTGTTTGGAATGGATATGTCTATAATGTATGTGATTTTATTGTGTTTGTCAATGAGTGTGATGTCTGGTCTGTTGTGGTAAATTGTTTTATCTGTGATTATGGCTCTGTCGTAGTACATTTTGTGCGTGTTGTTTTCCAATACTGTCTGTGGAATGTATTTGTAGTATGGTTCGTGGATGTCTACTAATTTGTGTTTCTTTGCAAGCTCTTGGTGTATTATATTTGCTACTTGATTATGTCTGTGTAAATAATCTGTCTGTGCCAAGAGCTTGCAACCAGAGGTGATGTGTTGTATAGTTTCTGGCATGACGTGACATTTTCTGCATGTGTCATTTGTGAGTGTTGCATCTTTGAGTATGTGTTTTCTGTAGTTTTTAGTATTTATGACCTGATCCTGTATGGCGATCATGAATCCTTCCGTCTCCCCAAAGAGGCATCCCCGAGCTAACCAGCTGTTTGACGCAGTTTTGTCAACAAAATCCTGGGCCAGATCGTAAGGATGCCTGCCATGGAGTGCCTTTCGAGCCCACGATTGCTTAATGGTGTCTATGCTTTTTATATGTTGTGTTGTGTCCATATGATGTGAGTGTAAGTTTAATGGTGTGTTATTCGAGTCTGCTAGAGTTACTGCTTTATGTAATTGTGATGTTTCTTGTTTTTTGTAGAAAAACTCTCGCAGTGACTGTATTTGTTTGTAGTGAAGGTTAACTATGTCAATCAGGCCACGTCCGCCATCTTTACGTGGAAGGGTTAGTCTTTCTGTGGCAGATTTAGGATGATGTTGTTTATGCTTAGTAAGTGTAGTTCTTGTTTTCCTTTGGAGTTGCTCAAGATCTGTGTGAGTCCAATGTATAACTCCAAAAGAATATGTGAGTACTGGGATGACATATGTGTTTATTGCTTTAATTGTGTGTTTTGCATTTAACTCTGTTCTGAGAATAGCATTTAACCTACTTTGGTATTCTTTAATCAATCTTTGCTTTATTTGTGTATGTTCTGTTAGTTTGGCCTGTTGGAATCCTAAATACTTGTAGAACTCGCCCTCTTCCATGGATTCAATAATGTCTCCATTTCCAAGTGCAAAATCTTCTTTCTTCAGGATTCCTTTTTCTATGTGAACTGTTTTGCATTTATCTAGGCCAAATTCCATTTGTATGTCCTTGGTGTATGAATGTGTGATTTGTAGGAGTTGATGAAGTTGTTTTTGTGTGGATGCATAAAGTTTTATGTCATCCATGTACATGAGATGTGACAGTGTAAACTGTGTTGTTTTTTCGTGTCTGATATTGTAACCATATTGCGTGTTGTTTAACATGTTGGATAATGGGTTCAGGGCTAAGCAGAACCAGAGAGGACTCAAGGAATCTCCTTGAAATATTCCTCGCCTAATAAAAATTTGGTTTGTTTGTATGGAAGTGTTACTAACCCTGAGATGTAGTGTTGTTCTCCAGTGCTGCATAGTGTTTTGAAAGAATGCAATGAGTGATGGATGTATTTTGTACATGTGTAGGATATGTAGCAGCCAACTGTGTGGAACACTGTCGAATGCTTTTCTGTAGTCTATATATGCCATGTGTATGTTTCTGTGTTGTCTGTGTGCTTGCCGTAGAATGACTGAATCTACGAGTAACTGTTCTTTGCATCCCCTGTGGTTTCTACGACAACTTTTTTGTTGTTCTGTTAGAATGTCGTGTTCTTCAACATGTTTGTATATTTTGTTTGCAATACAGGATGTCAATAATTTGTAGAGTGTTGGAAGACATGTAATTGGTCTGTATTGTGTGGGGTCTGTGGTATTGTTGTTTTTAGGTTTCATGTAGGTGATGCCCTGAGTAAGAAAATTTGGCATGTCTTGTGGATTGATGATGATGTGTGTTAGATGTTTAGCTAGTTCCTGGTGCAGTGATGTAAACTTTTTGTACCAGAAATTGTGAATGTTGTCTACACCAGGTGTCTTCCAGTTGTGTGTTCTGTTAACAGTGTATTGGAAATCATGTATGTTTATTTCAACACAGGGCATAGTTGGTATGTTGTGCAAGTTTCTGTTCTCCTCTTCGATCCAGCCTGCATCAGCATTGTGCGTGACAGCACTGGACCAAAGAGAAGACCAATATGTTGTAAGTTCTTCTTCTGTTGGTGTGCCACTGTGCTGTGTATCAGTGTTTGCTTTGTTATTGATTTGTCTGTAAAAGAGTTTTTCATTGTTTGTAAATAATTTATTTTGTTGTTTTCGTAGTGTACATGTTTTGTATCGTTTGAGTCTACGTGCTTTGGCAGCAAGTTTTTGTTTTAGTGTATCAATGTATTCTGTAATGCGTGTGTTGTGATGTTCATGTTTTGTGTGTGTTTTTATTTTCTTGATAATGTTTTTGAGCTGTTTCCTTAATTTGGGTGTTATGTTGTTTTTAGCGTATTGTGTCAGCTTGCCTAATTGCTGTCTAATGTCATTTATTTGTATTTCTATTCTTCTCTGCCAGGCAGGCTTGTGATAGAATTTTGTTTTCTGTGTGTTTGTCTGTGATTGTACTTTCAGCCCATGGTGTGTCACTACTGTGACTGCTCCAGCATAAACTAATGTATGAATGTCTGCGAGTGTAGAAATTGAATGAATGTAGTGTGGTAGTAAGTGAGTGTTTACGTAATTTAGTGTTTTTCCTACTTCCTTTGACGTGTTGATTTTTGGTATTTGTGGTCGTTGTGTGGGATCTGTGCCTGTATATTTAGTGAGTGTTTCCTGAAATATATGTGAGAGTGTATTAACTAAATCCATGTCTATGTTATCAGTGATGGATGAGGAAATGTCTGTAGTATCATTAGTGGTAATTGTTGTATGTGTGTTATTATCAATGCTTGTTGCTGGATTATCCTGACAGGTTACATGATCTTCATTAATGTTAGATGTTTCTGTCTGTTGATGTATTTGATCAGCAACCTGTTGTTTGATAAGTTCAAGTGTTGTTTGTGGAATAAGGTTGTTGTGTATAATTGTTCTTTTTTGATCAACAACCCTTTGTTCGGTGACAGTGAGGTGAGGATACTGTTGTGTGAATCTATGGTGTAGTTGTTATCTGTATGCTGTCATGTTTGTTTCGAGTTTTGTGATGGTGTAATAAGTACGGATGATAAACTTGTTCATTTCTACTGTCCATTTCATCCGTTGGCGTGGTTTTCCAGCCTTTGTGGTCTGTGGATGCATTGCCACAGAAACACCAAGGCTGGGTTGGTTCCTCACATCTGTTGAAGGCATTGCAGTAGCCATGCTTGGGCCGGTGCTGCTTTCGCCACTGGTAACCAAGGGAGACTGTGACCTATTTTTCGAACGTGAGCCTCTGCCTAACCCACGAACGCGGACCTTGTTAACCCGGGCGACGTCCGAGCCGGTATCACACTTTGATCTAGTTATTACCATGATGAATATCTCCACAGAATGTGGGCGTGGTCACTCTTAGCTTCATTTCTCCCCATAGACCTTACTGGCATGGGTGTCCCTACCAGGAGCTTATGCTCCAGCCTGCATTGCCCTATGGATCAGTAAAATTACTGGGCTCTCCCACCACGACCAGGTGGTGACCACGGGAGAGTTATTATTATTATTATTATTATTATTATTAACTCGTCTCGATGATATATTTAGAACAACTTTATTTTTATTGTTTCTTATAACAATGTTCCAAATTATTACTGAAATTTATATTCATTAAATATTTGATGTTTACAATTAAAAAAATTTTTTTCAAAAAAAAAAAAAAATTTCTGAAAAACGTTGTTATAAAATATTTTAATCAACGCATTTTTTTTTCTTGTTTATATATTTTTTAAAATTTAATACTTTTCTGCAAATAACCCATTCTTAATATTTCTAGCAATATTATCTGGAAAAATTACTGATTACATTAAACTAATGTTTAACACATAAATTTAACAACAGGAACCCTGAATACTATCTAAATTTTAATAGTTTTTACTAAAGATTTTAACAATTCTATATCCGAAATGTCATGCAGAAACTACACTTAAAACACTTAAATTATTCCGAATACAAGATAATATAAAAACAGCACGAGATCTACAATAGGTTAATACGTATTGAGGAAAAACCACTGTATTATAATCTCGTTCTCTCAATACGTTCTTGAACATAATATTGATTTTTAGCAATTTTATAAAGCTCATTCATTGAAGTAACTCCAGTGCTTTTTACCAAGTTATAAAAAGTACCATTCACATTCTTCAGTAATTTATATGGCTTGTCAAATTCTTGAAGTTTTCCATTATCAAGAACCTAGAAGTTTCAAATGTGTAATTAAAAACAAATTTTTATTATATATCGTAAAGATTATAAACTTACCAGTACTCTGTCCGAATCGATAATTGTATGTAATCTATGGGCTATTGTCAACACGGTACGAGACTTGAATTTTTCTCGGATTATCTTTTGTATGCAGGAATCAGTTCTTGATATATAATAGATAAAAAATAAGTTACAAATCTATATATCTGTATCAACAAAACAAAGTACAAAAAGAGTAAAGGTGTACTTCAAAACATTACATAGTAATATTTTGAAGTACCTTGTGATAAAACTACCCTTAAAATATATCTATCATGTGTACTTGATATTAAAGATTTTCAGTATAAAATTTTTTCTGTACAAACAATGGTTTACATTGAATTAATTTGACATACGTCAGTACGTTAGAAGTTTATCAAACAAATTTCACCGGGAAGAATTTTTGATGGAAAACTGGTTTGTATGTTGATGGCAGATACTGCACAAAACAAACGGAAATTAACGTGGACAGCTTGTTGGTGAATTAGGAGCCTTCAAATGTCCACCAATATTTATAAGTTTTAATGATTCGGCTACATGTAGAAGAATATAAAACGTTGTAGTTCAGTATACATATCTAGCAGAGTTGCTACATCTGTAAACTGGAACTACAAGTACGACGTTTGGCATGTACTCCACTTCAGTACTACTATTGCTTGTCTAGTCATCTAGTTATGACTGTACACAACTATTACAGATCTTTGGTGAAAATATTGTACACGATTAATTTAACACTCATTGCACACGTGGAAACTTTTGCTTCTGAAATCGAAAAATAAACATTTCCATTAATCTACCTGTAGACCTAGTTAGTTTAGCAATAGTGGAATGTGACACTACAGTTGCAGAGAAAAACGTAGATTTAAAACTATAACCGTTCTTTCATAACTTTGAAAAACTAGTTTATTTCTATCGTGGGCAGTTAAATGTTTTTAGTATTACCTAAGTTCTAACTCGATTAAACTTTATTATATTAGCTATACATTTTAATATTTTAAATTGTTGCAATACGAAGACAAATCTGAATTATAATACAACAAAATCTTCTTCCAAGAGACATTCACACTTCTTGAGCAATGTGATTTATTAATGTTCAATAAGCTAGCAGCAGATTTATAAAAAATTAATGGCTAGAAAGAATTCTAAAAGAAACTCATGTAGTATCACAACTTCATAGAATAATTCAAATAGGTTAGACAGAATGGTCAACAAGATAGACAAGGTATTCATTCCAAACAAGCAAAGAACTTTCAGCATTAACTGCACGCCCAGGTTAAGAAAAAATCGCTTCATGGAACGATGAAACTTTAAGCCAGATAACAAATGCTGCATCTTCGTTCATGACCACTCAAGAAAAAAGCCATTCTAAACTTTAGCAGCCGCGACATATGATTCCTGCACTGCCTTATTGATTTTTCTATCAGTACCTATAAGACAAATAATCACTCATCGCGTAATACACCAAATGTAACATATGAACTCAAGAGAATAGACCTGAGTCTATGTCTGACATAGGTTTCAATGACTGTTTATTTTTCGTTTATGGATAAACCTATCAAGTGTGATTTCGATACAAAAGTCTAAAGTGAAATTGACTTTGATTTGAAGCGAATAACTATTTACACTACAGCAGAGTAATTATTCATCTAGATTTTCTTTCATTTAATCAACGAAAAAAAAAATTTTTTTTAATTTTTAGATATAAACGATAAGTGTTCTTATAAATCCACTGAAAACTGGAAAATGATACAGTAACACCAGTGTGATACAAGCGAACCACATTTTTAAAAAGTGTTACTTGTACCATTCTACATACGGTACTTATATGTACTATAGGTGTAATATATACACATACCAAATGTACAACACCAAACTGACGATGCCAACAAGAAAACAATGGACAGTATTTGAGCGTGGTCATGTTACGATGAAATATTATCTGGTAACGAAATAGCTAAATATATAAATATAATAACGATCAAATAAATTTTTACTGAACTGATTCATTTTAACCATTCACAAACATCCATCTGCTAACAAGAAAATTAGTTATGATATGAACCTACCAGTGAGACTTTAAAATTGTATCCAGGCAAAAAAACCTCAAAAGTTTTTAATGTATGTTCTAACAAATGTCGGCAGCCAATTTCCTAACCAACCAATTAATGATAACCATTGTATATTTGTACACATACAAAAGGAATGCCTTTTATATGTGGGTACAAATCTACAATGGTTATCACTGAAAAATTTGTTAGTGTTTCGAAAGGAAAATTATATTATTTTCTAATTACTTTGGTTTATAGGACAAATTGTAAACTTTATTTCGAAATATTTTTTAAATTGCAAAATTACATAATTTTATAAAGAAGAACATACATCTCGTGTAAAATATTGTATGATTGTGTTGTCTACAGATTCTTTACAGATGATGTAAATCATAAATATGTATATACTTATAAGAGACAAATTGTACTTGTTTTCAGAAAATAAAATGAAGCCATTCGTTTGAAATAATTTATTATTTTTTTACATGTAGTGTACATGAAGAATACAATCATATGCCCTGTCCTCTCAACAGTTCAAGCTCAACTGTACAAATGTTGAACACATGCTTCACAAACAACCAACAAGTCACAGGTTTTTTCTGTCATAGCGTACAGAAGAAAGCAACTGAGTAAAACAAAACCAAGTATAGAAACGGTATTCCAGACAACAGTTGACAAGTCACAAAATTACAAGAAACAATAAGAAACTTCAACAGTTTATGTTCACAAAGCAGAACACAAATGTAATGTAAATAAATGGCTCATAATCATATCCAATGTCTCACCTTAAATGTTTTTTTTTGCTTCATAGACACCAACAGTAAGTTGCTTTAATTTCTTGAAATTTCAGACTGAAAGTGATTACAAACAAATGGTGAAAAGGAAACGCAAATTTTTCTGGTCCTAAAATCTACGTATAGAATATATTTGAAGGTTAATTCGATTTCGATTCTACATCCGAAATGTTAGGTTGAAGTTATAACTAGTTAATCAATTGGTGATCTTCGTATTGCCTTAATTCAATCTAATTATCATGCATATGAAAAATTGTACCTATATCAAATTCAACCATGCTAGCGTAATATATTCTCAATAACAATTTTTAAAATGGAAAATAGTGCACTATGGTACGTTAAAGAAATACTGAAGCTTAAATTAATCAAACTTTTCACGAATTATCTATAAACTGTTTAATTTGTCGCTCTTGTCTAAAAAATAAGCTAGTAATAAAGAAAAGTGTAATAAAGAAATTAAATTAAACGAAACTAAACTAAGAAGTAAAATAATATCAAATTGAAATCAGTTGGCATTTAAGCGGGAAAAGTATTCGATAAATTGAAATCGCTCGTTTGAGATTTTGTCCAGTCTAGACTGAGAGAACTGTCTCTCAAACATCACGCCGTTAAGTCGCTTGGTACGGCTAAAAACACATACAGTATTTGAAATAGTGACATAAAAGTTAAAAATTTGCGATGGGATGAGAGGAAGGAGTTGAACATAACTGCTGACACGTGGACGAAAGGAAATGAGAATTGGTTTAAATTGATAGAGAACCTAGACATGCAGTTACAGCAGAGGCAATCCAAGAGCTAGGTAACGTGGTGCCATGTAGTGGGGATGAGAAAACGAAGCACACCATAATGGTTTCCATCGATTTTAAGGGGCCTTCGATCATGCGTGGTGGCCGGCCATTTTATCCAATTTGGCCAATCTTAAGTGCCCGGCAAACATCTACGGGCTCCTCAATAGCTACTTGAGTGAAAGGACAGCATCAGCTATTGATTCAGGGCAAGTCCGCTTCCAGACCGAAATCACTAGGGGCTGCCCGCAGGGGTCCAAACCTGGCCCCTCCTCTGGAACATTCTATATAATGGCCTCCTTGAGATAACTAACAGCTCCACCTTCGAAGGAAACCCATACATCCAAGGCTACGCAGACGACACGGTTATTCTTCTCTCCCACCAGAACCAAGAGATCCTCCAGGGCTATACCAACAAACTCCTCCAGGCTATCCTTAATTGGAGCCAGGACAACAAACTGATCATAAACCTTAATAAATGTAATTGTATGGTTTTCCCTAAAGGAAACCCACTGAAAAAGAGGCCAACTATCCGGATCATGAACCAACGCATACAGTGTGTGGATAAAATAAAGTATCTCGGGGTAATTTTCGACCCAAAATTAACCTGGAAAGAGCATTCTCACTACATCTATAATAAAGCAACCAAAATAAACCACTCCCTGAGGAGTATTGCCAGAAATTACTGGGGGATAAACAACAGGAACAGCCACTTAATATATAAGGGAGCGATAGAACCGATCTTGACCTATGGCAGCGAAGAATGGGGGTACGCTGTCACTAAAGACCACGTAAAAAGGAAAATTCTCTCAGCTCAGCGAGCTGCAGCCATCTCCATCACCAAGGCATATCGGACGGCACCGACAGACGCGATGCTCGTCATTGCCGGACTCGAACCCATCCACCTGGTTATCTTAGTTAAGTATGTCAAAAACCTCCTATTCAAACTTAACAACAGCTCTATCTCACCCTCCCAGTTTCAAAGGCTCACTGCGGTCCTCAAGCTCCCGGATAGCATCCATAATCTTGTCAAGAATGTGATCGATTGGGGTATTGATGTAAACAATCATCCCAACTCTACTCACCAGCCACCATCTTAAACAGTAACATCTACCTTAATCACCAGGTACCACCAAAAGGTATAAACTTTTATACAGATAGCTCCAAGACCGAGAAGGCGGTCGGAGCCTCTGTCTACGTCAAGCACAACAACAGTCATACCTACTGGCAATCAGCACTCACACTCAACAATCACTGCTCAATTAACCAATCAGAATCGTTAGCAATCCTGACTTCTTTAAACTACATTAAAAATAATCACCACAACCTAAAAGGCACTACCATCAACATCAATACAGACAGCCACACTGCCCTGCACCAAATAACGAACAACAAGAAGTAGTTGCCAATTATTAATAATAGTCTACAAATTTTGGAAAACCTTAGTACCTCTAGGACAATAAATCTTATCTGGATTAAGGGACATTCTAATATCTACGTGAATGATAAAGCAGATGATCTGGCAAAGAAGGCCCACAAAATCACAAACAAGTGTAACTATAATGCTATCCCTTCCTCGACTATCAATAGTACTATGAACAACATCCTCATAGAGAAATGGCAGGAGGAGTGGGATACTAGCCACACTGGAAGGCTAACACACGAATTCATACCCCGGATTGATGATTGGATGAAGAACAACTTTCTCCATACAAATCATGCCATCACGCAGATCCTAACGGCCCATGGCAATTTTCGGGCCTATCTGCACCGTTTCTTGAACAAATGTGACGCAAACTGTACATGTGGCATGAAGGAAAATGACGAACTTTTTCACCAAATTTTCACCTGCCCTAAGTATTCAACAGCCCGCCAACCCCTACGGAAAATTGTGTATGCTGAAGGCCACCATTGGCCATGTAGGCTTAACGTTTTCCTTGCATCCAGAAAACTTTATAACTCTTTTAAAGACTTTGTTAGTAACCTCCCTCTTATGACCTACTCCGGCATTACTGCAAACCAGCCCGACACCGCCTCTACATCCTCATAGTCAACTTTGGCCGGGACCTCTGCAAGTTCATCCTCATGAAGTTTGTATTCTGCCTCATCTTCTGGTGGCCCCACTGCCCGGTTTATTTCCCTTGGGCGTGGCGCCCCTTTGTCGGGGTTTCTGTAAATCGGTTTTGACCGGCCTACTGTAAAATGGACTTTGTCGGGATTCTGTTAGAAAATTATTGTCGGGAAGTGATGTATCTGTTCTTTTGTCAAACATGTCCTCTTATTCCTATTTGATAACCCTACTTTGCCCTTCACAAGGCGCCATTTGTATCACACTGCATATACCTTTTCTGTAATTATTTTGATTGTAATTAATTAAATCTCCCGGTGCGCGCCACGAGACTACCCCTTTTCATCTCCTTTTCTATCTCACTTTCTCCTTCACCTTCGACCTTCTACTATGCTCTTAATCTATCTCTCCTTTCACACTCAGGCAATACCAGTTGAGTAGACCTGAGCCTTCACCCCCTGTTAATGAGTATGAGTATGAGTATGTAGTGGGGATGAGAGACGTAAATCTAATTCCTTTTTTCTTTGAACTCAAATAACGAAATTCACCAAACTTTGTAAGAATTGAAGCAACTGTCTCATTTATATTTCAGAAAAAACACTCGAAAATGTGAAAATACTTTTTTGTCATTAAGCGTCAAAGAGGCGAAAGTCGGCACTTGTTTTTTGAATATATAATAACAAATGTCAAAATAATGTTTACATGCTCAAGTAATTAATATAACCAGTTAATTATATAAATTAATTTATAATTAGTAAATATGTTGAGATAAAGTATATGCGATTAAATCAAACTGATAGCAATTATAATTAGAATACGAGCAAATTATTATTTACTGTGACATTGTCAGAATGCTCTCAATTTTAGTCGTGACTTTGCCTCTGTACATCATAGTTTTCCTCTTAGAGTCATGCCATTCATCTAACTCTTTTCGGGGGAAATTTTTTAAACTGAATTCACGTGAGTTTTGGTGTAGACTGGAAGTTCCTATATAGCTGCCTACTACCGTAACATTTCAATATCTAACCTCGCTTTCATTTATGTCTCCGTTCTCGAGATTAAGGAACGACAATACAAATAACCAACAGTGAAAATTTATAGGTTACAAGTTTTTCAAGTTGCAGCCTAACGACGTTAATTTTGCACATTCAAACACAAATTTGTGTTTATATCCTCTTAATACATATAACTCTCGTTGTTTGAGACCTTCCAATTTAGCGCCAGCCTCTGTGGAGAACAATTGGATTCTCTAAATTGAGGTTTAATTGTCGTTTATTAGAAAACTGACTTTGATATGACTAAAACGGCCACAAATATTGTCAAGTTTCAAATAAAATTATGAACAGTACATTTTATTAAATATGTTGTTATTTATACAAGTGTGAGGGGCTAGCCGGGGGTAGAGAATTGGGAAAGTATTTTATACCACTTAATCCGCAGTTACTTGTTAAAACTAACCCGCGGCTGTCATATGAGACGGCTTCCAAGAAAACGTTCTCGGAATAACGAGTGTTTTGGAGGGACTTATATAAAGTGCTGATAATTGCGGAGATAAATGATAGTAAAATCACTTCTCTCCTAACATCAGGGACCCGACATCAGCTAGGGTCGTTAAAATACGCACCCTAACTCGCGTTTACTTCTATTTATAGATTCTATAACGTCCGAGTGACAACGCCCGTATTATATCATAGGAGGGTTATTTCTATCTGTGAGTGGAAGGGAGTCTAATTTATAAGACCATTTTAAACAATAACAATATATTTAATTAACTGATTAAATACAAATATACGTGGTACGATCCAAAAGTTCGGGGACTGCAGTAATCTATGACAACAAAAGCATGCATTTGAAGTTACAGCGTATGAAATGGATTCTACCAAACCACCTCTACGTGTTCAGGTTAATTTCACCCATGTCATGTGATTAAACCGCGAGCGCTGCTGTTTTTTCCGGAGATAGCTACCTTTGTTCTGCGACGTAATAAAAGTGGAGTTTCAAGAACAACCTCCAACATTTCGACTTCACGATGGTAGAATCACCGTACACCTTTCTTAGCAATTTTCAAGTCTCCGTAGGTGTTTTACCTAAACGCTGACAAAATTTAATGTTAGAGGTTGTTCTTGAAACTCCACTTTTATTACGTCGCAGAACAAAGGTAGCTATCTCCGGAAAAAAAACAACAGCGCTCGCGGTTTAATCACATGACATGGGTGAAATTAACCTGAACACGTAGAGGTGGTTTGGTAGAATCCATTTCATATGCTGTAACTTCAAATGCATGCTTTTGTTGTCATAGATTATTGCAGTCCCCGAACTTTTGGATCGTACCACGTATAATCTATCTTATAAACTAAGCCTATCCGTGTAGAGAGTTATACGCGCGAGAGAAAGTTACATCAAACTATCACAATTATACTACCTAGTAGTTGATCTAGTTGACTTCATATTCTTCATGTTGGGAGAGGATCTCGAAGAGTCGAACTTCTATGTGAGCACAAAATTATATCCAAATTCTATGTGGGCTAATGTAGGAGTATGGCGAATTCGGGTGTCGGGTGTTGATCTCCCAGGAACTGAGCTATGTGGCCAGTTCAAGTCTAGATGAACTGCGCAAAAAGGCAGGAAAATCATCCTTATTTATAGACCTTATTTTCTCTAATCTCCAATTATGATGCAGTATTTATTATTCGTCAATGCTTCAGATGACGTTAGAACTTTGGTGATGAAGGGGAAATAACGTCCCCACGAAAAGGTAGTTGACTTCCGTTGAATCGGAAAAGGGTGAAATTTCTTCCCCTTTTACAAATCAATGTATTTGGAGGTTTTAGGACCTTTTTCTAGTCGATTCTAACATTATTTTAGGTTATATAACATTTTAACATTGAATATAATATTTCTTCTCTCTCCCATTTACGTCCGTGGTGAGGGGACCTCCCAGAGATGGTTTAGTAACTCTTCTTTACCATCCCTGGGATCTGAACGCCCACCCACGTGTTTGCCGTGCGTGGTGGCCCGTATGCCGGAAAGGGGGATCCTGGTAGTTGAGGGGCAACATAACGTCCCCAACACACTGCTTTGGCCCCTGCTTCGGATAAACGGGAGGCTCAAATCAGGCTCCGTTTGAGTCAATCGGCTGGTCGTTGAGTCATTCTGGACCTCGGCTTGGAGTCAACCGATCGATGCAGACCGGGCAGACACGTCAGGCAAGATGTGCTCTTCTTGACTGCATTGTGAGGGTATAGCTCCTGGGAAACCCTGGTGTGACGGTCTATGGGAGTCTCCCATGTGACGGCATCCCCTTGTTGGACCCCATGGTGGGTGGGGTCACCAGGAGCTGAATATTACTTTTTCAATATGGATTCACTACAATCTAAAACATTAGGTACCAAAGCATCACCACCAAGTGATTTTCCTTTGGTTAACCAACCAGCCTACCTTATTGTTCATGCTACGGGAGAAACATCTCTGTCTAAACGTTCCCCCTTTTTGATTCAAAAATTATTTGAATCAACCATTGGGCATCTTAAAAAAATCCAAAAATTGAGGTCAGGAGATTTACTCGTTGAGGCAGCCTCTCCTCAACAATCAGCAAAGCTTTTAAAGACTAAATCTCTAGGAGACATAAATGTCACAATCACACCACACACAAGTTTGAACTCGTCACGTGGTGTGATATCTGAGGTCGATCTGATGTCTGAAGATGAAGCAGACATCCAGATCGGTCTTGCAGATCAAGGTGTCACTGCCGTTCGACGCATCTCCATTCGTCGTGATGGCAAGCTGATACCGACTAAACATTTGATTCTCACTTTCGGAAAGCCAACATTGCCATCATTCGTTACTGCGGGATATCTTCGATGCCCAGTTCGACCATACGTTCCAAATCCGCTGCGTTGTTTCAAATGCCAGCGATTTGGACATTCCCAGACCTCCTGCCGAGGCAAAAGCTTATGTGCACAGTGTGGAACTGAAGGCCACAACAGTACTGAATGTAAAAGTACTCCACACTGTGTGAACTGCCAGGATGCCCATCCAGCCTATTCTCGGAAATGCCCTGCATGGCAAAGAGAAAAAGAAATTCAACGCCTAAAAACAGTTAACAACATACCTTACCCAGAGGCTCGGCGCATGGTCACTCAAAGTGCATCATTACAACAAAAGACATTTGCTTCTGTTTTGAAGTCCACAAAGACATGTGCGGTTCAGACAGAAATTTCCGTTTCACCAAATGAATCTTTTACTCGCCATGCTAGATGCTTGTTAACTCAATCTACAGATACAGAAGTAAAAGAGAATATAAAGAAAAAAACACCCCTACCTAAAGCAGGGATGGTAACCAGAAATGTGGGTTCTAAAAAAGCTAATAAGAACCCACTGAACAAACAAAAATTAAAATCAGCCCTCTCTAAATCTAAAAGATCAGAGACTCAGTCTATGAGTGAGTTCTCTGACTTCTCAGATGAGGAGACTAATAAGGTGGTTACACCACCAAACTCGCCTCCAAAAGGCAAATCGGCTGTAAAACTAAAGAGGGATACTTTTACAAAGAATGCTGCCTCAACCACATAATGGATTATAAAATAATCCAATGGAACTGTCGTGGTTTCCGCAACAACTTTTCTGACGTTAAACATTTGACATCATCTACCACATCTCTCTGCGTGGCACTCCAGGAAACACATCTAAAACCTGGAGAAAAAATTACTTTAAAAGGATTTAATCTTTACCGTAAGGATGATGATAGCCACACTCGCGCCAGTGGAGGTGTGGCTGTACTGGTTTCAAATTGCATCCCTTCCTTACCGGTACAAATAAGAACAGAGCTGCAAGCTGTGGCAGTCAGAATTTCAATTGGAGTAACTGTCACAGTTTGTTCCATATACTTGCCACCAGATGTCAGAGTCAATGAGGATGAATTGGATGACTTGGTTGAACAACTGCCAACTCCGTTTATTCTACTTGGTGATTTCAATGGCCACAATCCAATGTGGGGCAGTCACGACATCAATTGTCGAGGCAGAGCCATTGAAAGATTCATAGGTAATCACCAACTGTATTTATTTAATACTGGAGAAGTGACATACTTCCACGCCCCAACAAGAACATTTACTGCCATTGATTTGACATTAGCTAGTCCAAATCTGTTTTCAGCGTTTACATGGGAGGTTGGATCTAATCCACTTTCCAGTGACCACTTTCCAATATTTTTAAAATATAGAGGCAGAGGAAGCTGTGAAACAGCCCGTCCACCACGCTGGAAATTTGAAACGGCAGATTGGCCTGCATTTTCCTCTTTGGCTAACATCACTGAGGAAATGGTCAATACTGCCGATATCAATGATGCAGTAGAAGTTGTCACTTCCAGTATTATTCAGGCAGCCGAAAAAACAATGGGGAAAACGTCAACCAGATATCCAAAACATCCGAAACCATGGTGGGATCAGAATTGTGAGGCAGCATTTAAAAAACAAAAGAAAGCATGGGGGATTTTCAGAAGATACCCCACTGCTGAGAATTTGATAGCTTTTAAAAAAGCAAAGGCAAATGCCAGAAAAATAAGGAGGCAAAGCCAAAGGGATTCCTGGAGGAAGTATGTTTCTAGCATAACATCTTCCACCAGCTCAAAAGCAGTCTGGGATAAAATCCATAAAATTAATGGGAAATATGCTTCTCACTCTCTGTCCATGCTGGAAAATAATGGCACAATAATCAGTGACATAAAAGGTATTGCTGATTTGTTGGGTGAAACATTTTCGTCTTCATCCAGCAATATTATGTATACAACAAATTTCCAGGCTTATAAAGTCCAAAGCTGAAAAACAATATCTAAACTTCCACTCTCCATCTAATGAGGAATATAATGTGCCATTCAGCAGAATAGAACTATGTACAGCAATCTCTCGCTCGGGGAATACTGCTGTAGGGCCGGATAAAATCCATTACAGCATGATAAAAAACCTGTCAGACAATTCCCTTAGTAACCTTCTGAATCTGTTTAACAGAATATGGACAGAACATACTTTTCCTGACTCTTGGAGGCTATCTATCATAATTCCCATTCCCAAGCCAGGTAAAGACTGCAAGAATCCCTCTAATTATAGACCAATTTCTCTGACTAGTTGTCTCTGCAAACTTTTCGAGAGAATGGTAAACAGACGCCTGATGTTCCTCCTAGAGGAAAAGAACTACTTTTCACCACATCAGAGTGGATTTCGTAGGAACAGAAGTACCACAGACAATTTAGTAAACCTTGAAACATCCATACGTGAAGCGTTTGTTAGACGACAGCACTTAGTGTCTGTGTTTTTCGATATAGAGAAGGCCTACGATCGCTGTTGGCGATACGGGATACTCCGTGATCTGCACAAATTCGGATTGCGGGGTAATTTGCCAATTTTTATAAAAAACTTCCTACAGAATCGAAGATTCCAAGTCAGGATGGGCAACACTTTGTCTAGGCCTTTCACACAAGAAGAGGGTGTCCCTCAAGGTTCTATTTTGAGTGTAACTCTGTTCCTAATAAAAATTAACAGTATAACTAACTGTCTTCCTCCCAGTGTGAAACACTCTCTGTATGTGGATGACTTTCAGATTTCCTGTCAGTCTAGTAACATGGGTTTTATTGAGAGACAACTGCAAACCTCCTTAAATCGAATAGACAATTGGTCCAAGACCAATGGTTTCAGTTTTAACGTAGAGAAGACCTCGTGCATCCACTTTTGCCGAAGGCGTGGTTTGCACCTGGACCCTGAAATTCACCTAAATGGGGTTAAAATCCCAATGGTCAACGAAGCAAAATTTTTGGGTGTCGTGTTTGACCATAAATTGACGTTCTTACCACACTTGCGCAATTTGAAGAGTAGATGTTTAAAAGCTTTAAACCTGTTAAAGGTATTGTGCTGCTCATCCTGGGGAGCAGACAAATGTTCTATGCTCAGGATTTATAGGGCCCTTGTTCGCTCTAAGCTGGACTATGGGTGCGTTGTGTATGGCTCTACACGTGAATCTACTCTTCGGATGCTGGATCCAATCCACCATCAAGCATTGCGTTTGTGCACTGGTGCATTTCGAACTTCTCCTGTACAAAGTTTGTATGTGGATGCTCATGAGCCTCCACTATCTCTTAGGAGAGAACAGTTGTCTCTTTTTTATTACATTAAACAGAGATCTCAAAATAAACTTTTAGCTGATTGTTCAGATAGTCAGCTGAGGAGATTATTTGCAGCTCGCCCAAGTAGTGTCCCTACATTTGACATAAGAATGGAGAATGTAAGCAGCACGATTGACCTGGACACAAGCAACATTTCACAGGTCGAGGTCGATAATATATCACCTTGGTCAACTCCTGTGATAAATGTTGACTTTAAGCTTAAAGCAGTTTCTAAAAGAAACCACCCCAGACTACGTTTATAGACAGCACTTCGCAGAAATTCAACATCGTGACAGGAATTTAATTCCTATATACACAGATGGATCTAAATCGGATGACTATGTTGGCTTAGCCTTTGTTTGCCAGGATGAAATCGTGGCAGAGCAAATAGCACCGAAGTCTTCCATTTTTACTGCGGAGTTGCAGGCTATTTATTTAGCCCTAAAGTATATAAATAGGAAAGGTCATCGTTGCTGCGTGATTTACACTGACTCAGTTAGTGCACTTCAGGCTTTGATCTCGTATGAACCTAGTTTTCACTCCATAGTGATTAAAATTCGTAAGCTGATTTGCCATCTTTTTGCGAGGAATTTCTCTATAAAATTTTGTTGGGTCCCAGGCCATGTAGGTATAAGAGGGAATGAAGAAGCTGACGCAGCTGCAAAGTCAGCAAGTCCTTCTCAGCATACAATGCATATTGAAGGAGGTGACTTGAAGCTAGTTGTTAAAAAACGACTAGAGGAGAGATGGCAAAATGTGTGGAACGCACAAGTCCACAATAAACTACACGAGATCAAACCTGTGATAGAAAATTGGACACAGAAGAAACCTTATGACAGGAGATCTGAGGTCATTCTTACTCGTTTGAGAATTGGACATACTCGACTGACTCATCAATACCTTTTGAAGGGTGATGACCAGCCTGTATGTCAGTATTGCAACTGTAATGTAAGTGTTAAGCACATACTGAGCAATTGCATCGCCTCTGAACGGATTCGTAGGCAGCATTTTGGAAATGCAAGTTTTAAAGAGATTTTGGGCCAGAGGCCAAATGTTGATAAATTATTGAACTTTCTAAAAGTTACAAATATTTATAAAGAAATTTAATTATTTATTTATTTATATCCATATACATGTTGTTGTTATACACAGTTTAACTGTTGTATATTTTTGTTATTGGTTTTTTGTTTTGTTCATTTTTATTGTTATTTATGTACATATATATACCGTATGTTGTGGCGCAGCTTGGCCTATGTGGCCCTTGTGCCAATAAACTTTAACCAACCAACCAACCTCTCCCATTTACAAAAACTAGAGAATTAACTGGAAATACATGAAAACGAAAGTTCGTCGCACTTCCTTTGACAAGGATGTTCCTGGTTAAATCATCCTTTGGTAAAAATTCGTCGATGTTAAATTAATCTAAATTAAAACGTAATTTTACAATAATCTATTAAAATATTGGCCCTCAAATCCCGATTTTCACACAAGTGATAATATGTGACTTGTTAAAACATA